>NW_026943051.1:249139-292299 GCF_024139115.2 Armigeres subalbatus
GTGTGTGTAATTTAGGACGCTGGAAATGGAATACAACCGTATTGACACTAATAACATAATTAACAAATTTTGTCTGTGTATCAAGTTAAAACTAATAACATAAAATAATTGAGATATACATGGGATAACACATGATAGCAAAATCTGTTATTTATATGTTCTTGTAAAGAGAAGTAGAACAACAAATAACGAACAAATTTTGTAATCATAACAAAATTTGTTATTCATTATCATTATAACGCCCAAGACATACGATAGGAATTAGTCTTCTCAAGGACTCGATATGTACATAATTTCAGGTATAAAAACTCCAAATGTTCAACTCTGGGCCGTTACAGATCATCACTAGAGTGTAAATTATCGTCTGCTGAAAAATCGGAACAGATGGAGGAGCAGGTTGCAACGTTTACATCCTGATGACTGAGGAACAGAAAGGTTGTACATAGACGCAACACATGAGGCTGTAAGCATCAGATCATCATTGATGCAATCGTTGTTGCAGGCCTCCACAAACAAAAGAACTTGAGTATGACGTATTATATCGACTATAAGAAGGTGTATGTCTCAGATTCGTACCACCTCAAAGTATGGATTCAGAAGGTGATATTGATAACAAAACATGATATTAACTTGTTTGAAATAAGAGTAAAAACAAAACAAATTTCGAAATATCATAAAATATCATATTTTGCTATTAACAAGAACAAACTAATAGCTCAAGATATTGATAAGCTCTTGTTAATGGCAAACCTGATATTTTTATGATATTCGTGCATTGTTATTTTCGCTTGTTATTTTATTCTCATTTCAAACAAGATAATCATGTTTTGTTATCAATATCACGTTTTACTGTTAATGAGCAATTATCGTTCCCGGGTTGTAGTTAGCATAGAGTGGTGCTCAGCATTTTGGAGTTATTAATTTGTTTGTCACACAAAAAAGAGTTTTCTTAACAATTTAGTACTTGACGAAAGTTAAATATATCTATCAGCTGAGAGTATTAAACGAATATTAGGTCGAAATCACTCCGTACGACTTGATCAAAGTAAAATTACACTGTGCCCGCGGCCGCACCTTGTTTTACTTTGATCGTTTCGTACGGAGTGAATTACACCAATATCCGTTCATTACCTGGGCAGATAGATATTTGAAAGCTTCGACCAAGTGCTAATTTATGGTCGAAGTCATTTTATTGAGTGAGAAGCAATTTAGGAAAAAACTCCCAAAGTGCTGAGCACCACTGTATAAGATATCCGGTAATGTAATCTAATGCAGCACGCCATGGAGATGTGAGCTATAGCCACATCATATCCCAAGCCAAAGTTCCAAAAGTTCCTTCAGGTACGTTTTCGCTTAATCAGCGTCACTGAGCTGCTTAAGCGAAAATGCATTAAGCAATCTTTGGTTATTGGATGCCTCCTGGCCCTGGTCACTTTTTACCCAAAAGTTGGGCCAGAAGGCACATTCCAAGCGATACCATGAATCTATACTAGAACAATACCTACCACTCCTTTAGCGTGGTTCAAAATCCAGCAACAGGTAGTTTGGGATAGGTAAATGTCTCCATATATCTACGCCGGGTCAACGATCGATACCGACAGTTTCCGAGTCACCGGACAGAACGATTGAAACTTGGTTGAAAGCGACGCTACAAGGTCCTAAGTCTCCTGCAACTGAAGGGAGAATTCGCTACACGATGATCAAGGAAACACTGCAGAAAAGTTCTTGAATTGAGTCAACGGTTTGAAGAGCCGGCAAAAGGTGAAGCGATGGCTTGATATGCTTCTTCAGACAATTTTGGGTGGTAAGATAAACCAAGACTGATTTGGAGGCGTTAAAACGAGCAGGACGAGTGGCGTTCACCGATCACGCACGCGCCATCCAAAACCATCCACCCAGAGTGTCATCCTACCATATGCCTGAGGAGAAAAAGGTCACCTGACAAGCACTATTGTTACCAGATTCAGCAGTTGAAGATACTCGTGAGAGCCAAAACTCCACAAAGTCTATCGCGCTCTGAGTGATGCTGATCGGATTCAGTGGCCGCGTCGTCACAAGAAGACTGGTCAGCTGAATGCGACATCAAATTGTCGACGAGATGATCGCATGTGCGAGCAGAAGCGTGGCTGGATCGTCTCCAAGGATTTATCGATCATTTAGTAATTTGCGTTGATCATTTAGGTGTCTCATTTGGAGAATTAAATGAAATTAAACAAGTGACATTTCAATCAATAATACTTGCATTGTAGAGCAAGATTATTTTGATAGTTATTATGCAGCAATAATAAGTTATTTCAAGAGATGGTAGACCTCTTAGGGTCTGTCTCATTGACAATTAAACTTAAAAGTGACAGTTCGAAATTAGCAAATAACTGGTCATATGAATGGCTGGTGCTACCAGCACCAATAAGACAGCGATGCAAATGATTCGATATCTGTCAGTAATCTTGCTCGAGCAGGGTATTCGATAAGAAATGCACTTAAGTTTAATTTCGTAATTTTCCAAATGAGAAGACTTAGTACAAGACAAACAGACATAACACATTGAACATTCACTCATCAAATTCATCGTCATTTAAACACTAACGACATCTGTTGATTTCAGTTAGTTGGGCAAATCACGAACCAGATGGCGGTAGTGAGCAAATGTCAAACTCGAGCAAATCCGCTGCGTGCGTCATAGTAAACGATTGGCCAACTAATGATTATTTGAATTGACCAGTAAATCAGTGAACGATGGAAATTTGACGAGTGTTATGTCTGTTTGTTCAGTGCATAGTTAATCATTTACATTAAAAGTTGAATTGTGTCAATGTTGTGGCGAGGATTCTATATCTTCAGTTCAACTTTGGACTAAAAAGCAAAAATTCAATCATTTAGTCTAACGTAACTAGCGCTATAACTCCGTTATTAGTTGAATTTCAAAAAACATAGGCAGTTGTAAAAACTTACACTACGTCCACCATACAACACATTTGAAATTCAGCTGAATGAGTTATTCAAACCACTAATGATCGAACGCAAATTACTAAATGATCGATAACATCCTTGCGCCATACCAATTAGAGCTGGAATACATCGACAATGCGGCGTCGAATACAGTTGCAAAGGGTGAACTTTAGGGTGAGAAACGTTCTCGACTTCCTGGGCATATTGTATCCATTGTTACAGTACAGTACTTGCTCAAGATACATATCATGCAATGGCAGAGATATATAGCATCCAAGAGACAGTGGTTCTTGAATTTGTATCATCGTGAAAAAGGTTCCAGAACTACCAAACTAATACATTCGGAAAACGTTATTTTATGTTTTTTCGTGCATTTATTTGGAGGCGCACCCTGTGTCCTTAACGCTTGTGCCGTGATTCACTGTGCTGCCGTAATCTGAAAAGTTACGATACGCATTTTCCAAAATGGTGTTAACGAGTAGTACTCATCGAACTCTTTAACAGAAAACGGAAATCATGCACGTTATTGGTTTATACGTCACTCAGATTACGGCAGTGTGGTACTCTGCTTGCACAGAATCTATTTTAGATGTTCATATTCGTTATCCGTTGTCTAGACTGCTATGACTAACAAATCTGAACAACTGATGATATAACTAGCTGGTTTAAAAATCAGACGTGTTGCGGTAATGCGAATAAACGGCGTAATTTTTGTTAAGAAAATTATTTTGAGCCTTTTAGTGGAATGTCTTCACTTGCCATAAGACGAGTTTGTACAATCCCATTGAATTCCACACTTGATTGTATCTTGACAGATACGTATTTCGACCTCAACAGTAAGGTGTCTTCAGTGTCCGTACTTGACTCGACTTGAAGAAAATGACCGCAGCTTACACTATTTATACTATGCGTAGGTATAATAATTTATCTAGGTACATCTAGGTACATTCGATTGTACGACATTTCGCGGTTAACTCTTCGCGGTGTACCAGTTCGCGGTCTACCACTTCGCGTTTAGTATCATATCGCGGTATAACATTTCGCGGTTTATATTATTTGGCGGTATACCATTCCGCGGTTAGTACTATTTCGCGGTGAACTTTTCGGGTTAAACTAATTCGCAGGTTTAATTTCACTAATGTTACAAATAGTTCAATAATGTTCTTTAGCTTTGAAAAGCCTCAAAATTCACTTAGGTAATTAGCCAAATGTTAAACGGCTAATTTCTTCGCCTATTGTTGAACGCACGCATTTCTTATGGGAGTTCAACAATAGGCGACAAAATTAGCCGTTCAACAATTGTCGTTTCCTAATCATTGTGTAAGTAAATAATCATTGAGTTAACACCAGACCAGTATAAATTAAATTCAAAAAATATTGGGAAAACATATTTGCAAATGCGACTATGTAAGAAGGCGAACAACACACTTCGCCATACCGTGCAAATGCGAACATTTAAAAAGGCAAAACAACAACTTTCACATTCTACCGGGTAAATGCAATATTTAAAGAAAGCAAACATAACGTTTTTCTTTATACCAGGCAAATGAGAATATTTAAAGAAGGCGAAACAACAGATTTTGCCTTATACCGGCAACTAAACATTTGGAGAAAGCAAACAACACAGTTTGCTCATACGCAGAAATCAAATATTAAGGAGGCAAAACATCACAATTTTCCTTATACCGGCAAATGAACATTTAATATGAAGAAAAACAAAATATTTTGCCTTATACCGGGCAAATGCGAACATTTAAAGAAGGCAGCACATGATATTTCGTCTAACACCGGCTAACATTTAAGGAAGATACATTTTGCCTTATGAATAATTTCCGTCTTCTGAGTTCTACCTAAATATCATACCTTTTAAGCTATTAAGACAGCGAGCTTTATCATATGATAGTGCATCATGGCAAAGTTCACACATCTAATTATCATATTTACAATAATGTATATGTCTTTGAAAATAAATAAAAATAATGCGTAAAAAAGAAACATGCTAGAAAGGAAAACACAATGAAAAAAAGGCCATATAAAGAAGAGGAAATTAAGAGTTGGTAGAAAAGAACTATGTATTAAAAGTACAAAAAAGTTAAAAAGATAAGTTAGCTTAATACTAGAAACGGAGCGCCGCGAAATTGTAAACCGCGAAATTATATATACCGCAAAAGGAATACCGCCAAATTGTAGAAACCGCGAAACAGATTACAGATTGAGGTCGAAATACGTATCTGTCAAGATACAATCGCGATGCTGCTCTGTCTTTTGCGCGTTATTCAGAAAGCTTGACTTCGCTAGCGTTTCAAAATTATGGAAGGACCACCCATTATGTGCTTTCATTTATTCAGAGGTTACCAACTGTTTCGATTAACAAACAAAGTGCGATGATTATATTTGCATATTGTATTCTGCCATTGAAAAGAGGAAAACCTCCGAAAAATATGATCTGTTGCGAGTGCGATAAATTCTGGAAACGACCACCATCATGGCGATCCGAAGGACTTGACAGTTTGCTTACCGTTGATATTCGAAAAGATCTTTCCGCGACCTCCATGAAATAAGCGTATGGATAGGTATACGCAGTGTGTATCGGCAGCCAACAGAGCGGCCGCATCAAACAGATATTGCCAGTCAATCCAGGTCCCGAGGCCTTTCATTTTTCCGTTAATACGGGTCTATTCGATCCAATGTTTGCTCTTCTAGTTGAAGGATTTCGAGTGGTTTTCCACCGTTCGTAGTAATGGAGGTACTTTTGAGTGCTTCACGAGCCTGAAATGTAAAATATAAATAATTTAAAGTTAATTTGTTTTTCCTCAGAACGTTGTTCATGACCTACCTGAGCAGTAGATTCATGGGCAATATTTGATTCTCCTTGTAGCGAGAAATTCATATTCGATCCATGTGCCTTCCAATCACAAGGCACATCCAACAGAAGTCATGCTTACAGTTAAAGCACTGCATGTGATTGCAACCGCCGTTCTTTTCGATGCAAATGTGACACTTGGACAGTCCTTCTATGGGCACTAATATAATTGGCCGTTTCACTATCGTCGGCACATTTGAAGCCATTTCCGGATTATATGACAATCTGTTGGCGCGTGATAGTCCGTCCACAGCGGAAACAGAAGGCAGACGTACAAACTTTACAGGTAGCTTTCTTTGGACTGATGTCCGCACCGAATGATTATCTAGAAAAATAACCTTGTTGGTAAAACATTGGCAACGCAAATATTAAAAGTCTTATGATATATGGGAAAGCGTGTTGTTTCACTATATTAAGTCCTGACTGAGGATGCAATGTGGCTATAGGGTAAAATAACATTGACCTCTCAACGATTCCAAATATTAGTAAACACTAAATGGTTTGGCGAAAAGATCAAACGCAAAATTGTTGTTCAAATGCATTGGCTGAAATACTCACACACATATCTTGCCATGGGGCTGCATGTAAATTACTTTCGATGAGTTTATTGAAATCGACATAAGCATGACACTATTAGGGACTGAGGGCTGTAATGGATTCTTTGACGACTTACAAAGCATTCTAAAATGTTGTAGCTACTCGAGCAAAGATATCATAATTTGTTTGTTGATATCATAATTTGTTTTCAAATATGATTCATCATGATTGATTACACATTTTGTATGATCTAATCATAATCAGGATTCCACAACATCAAAAAATGTTACCTATCGATTTGCTCTTAAGCTTTGTTCGGTAAAGCTTGATCATTAGTATTTGGCCGCACGAAATTAGACATATCTTTGCGAAAAAGTACATAAAAAGGTGATTCAGGTTTTATTACACGGAGAATTAGTAAACTTTGAAGGAAAAAAATTGAAAAATTATTTATTGGCATTTCGGATTAATTCTCAGACTTTTGTCTCATACCACGTTATTTTTTGCACAGTAGAACGTTCAACTTGATCTGCCATTTTTCCGTTCCCTCCATATAAGATGGTTTTCTGATTGTTTTGAACCGTTTCTTAAGTTTCCATTTGATAATTTTTTTTTTCGTTGGGACGAAAATTTATTTGGTAGGTTGATAGTTTTTCAATAACGTTATTATCATTGTTCAAACCATTCCATTACATCCGACTGTAGGCAGCTTGTTAAGTCAGGCCAAAGAACACCGGACAGTCGTCAGGTTGTAAAATGTCATCTGATGTCATTTGACTAATTTGTTGATAACTTTCTTTAGAAGCAAAATTTCTTCCATAATTTTGAATGTACTCATAACGCTTGAGTAGGTTATATTTTGTCCAAGGGTACATTGCTCTAAGTATAACATCAAAGGTGAGAGTGAAAACTCTCCAAAATGTCACGTGTCATTTGACATAATGTCATTTGAATGACATTTGCCTCCACGCCCCAGATTAATATTTACAGCAAAGTCTCGTTAGACAAAGTTGTAGGCCCATTTAACCGCTATAAGTTCGTCATACAACATGAATTGATAGCTACCTTCTGAAAAAGTTCTGGGAAAATTATACAAACGAATGCAATGACATTTTACAACACTGGTGTGATTAATGGATGGCAAAATCGCTTCTGAAGACACCTCCTTGTATATTTGCTATTCATGTCGCTCAGTGATGAAAATTTTAGTTTTTCCACAACCGCAGATGCTTTGACATACTCTCAATTTGTGGGAAATCTTGCCTCCATAGACATATTTGAATTTTCCTGGGACATTACCTTCCGTTTGGCAAGGTTAAACTTGAGTCCGGAATTGAAAGTCTATTTTAATATTAATTTCATCGCCCATCAAAACACTCAATTGATGTCGTCAGAACTTACTCACCAGCATTCTTGCGCGATGTTTAGCAAACTGGTTCTGTTTCAGGGTCTTGTTGGGATGTCTCGACATCATACGATCTGGAACCCTGCGCCGACAGATTATTTGAGCTGTGCTGTACGCAGTGAATCTTTTCGCTAAATCACGCGAGGAAATCCAGAATTGTTCCGAGCTGCTCTGCAGACTTTCACTTGTAGTTTATGGTCGTATGTTCCATTTCTACGGTTATTTTGTCTTACGCGATCCAGCAGTAGTGTTTCCGTTAACTTTTGACAGTTTTTACAGTCAATTTCGGTATTAGATACTTTGAAATCATTCTCCGACCATGTTGGATTTCCAAAGTGAGTGTGAAAATTAGTTCCCATCTCGCGTTCCAGTTTCGATAACTTTAGAACGTGAGCATCATACGATGAAACTTTCACCATAAGTTAAACAAACCCTCCGCAACGATGTGATGTATTTTACTTCTCGGTACGGCAAAAGGCGCCGCCGCAGTAACTGGAAAGAAACGGCCAAATACTAAGTGGATCGAGTTTAGTAGGCCTATTAAGCTACCCTACTATATACTACATGTCAATTTGTTTATATACGTATTTATTGTATTTATGGATTCATTGCTTAAATTCATAACAGTCCCATGTTTCCTAATTTCCTATCTACATGGGATGGTTATGAATTTATGGCAGTTTATAGGGAAAGACGGCTTTGGAGGTTTTGTTTGGCAGGGGGTTTTGTCGACTTTTGAAATTTGGCCACAATATTCTTTGATATGCAAAGAATGTTTAGGCCAAATTTGAGCATAATCAGTCGTAAAAAACCCCTGCCAATAATAGAACAAAACCTGCAAAGCGTCATTCTCTATTTACATTACAAATTAATTAATTTATCTAAATTCCTGCATCCTAGTCCATAACAATTGTATGAAATTCTGTCCTGATATATATGGCAATTCGTCCAATGGAAGTTTACAGAAATCGTCGATTTCAGCGTTTAAATTGGGGTTTTGTTCAGAGCGTCTATATAGCACGGAGTCCATTACTATCACTTACTTCCTATATGAGACAATCCTAACCACTTATTTTGCTTGTTCTTCACTGACAATTTGGACCAGGACAAAATCGTAACTCTGGATGGATTTCACGTAATCGGCAAAGGCAAACTGTGCTTTATCTCGCAAAATAGGCCTATTCAACAGATTTAACACCAAATCCTCTGGCACACGAACGTCGCATCGTTGTTCCATGCAGCCAATCTGCGTGGTATTCCCTGTGATTTGACTCGAAGTGCATTGCCCAACAATCACGACAGAACGAATGCTGGCAAGAAAGACTGTGAATTTATCCATCGATTGGACGGTGACGCATACCGGACAAAAGAGTTCGATATGCACATGGCGCAATGGTGGAGGGATGCTTTCGTACTGGGTAGATGGAGCACTCGCTGGAATCATGCCAAATGGCAAAGTATCTGCCTGAACCGCTACTGCCAGCAGCCAACAGAGGAACAACAGTCGGGCGAAGTTATTGCCATAACCGCGGGCAGCTTTAATACGGGCGCTAACTAGAAGGTTAGATGCGTTTCTTGATACTTTCCACAACCCGGCTGTGTTCCATTTGTTCGTGAAGGAGCACCTTGGCCAAAGACGGTGTGATATGAAGTTGATTGCTCAGTCGTTCCACGATTCGTTAAGGCTTTTCCACCTCTTCGACGTTCAGACAGTCGTACACGAAATACTCCGGATCGGACCGCTTAGGGTCAATTCGATGTCACAATCCTCTAGGCCTCGAGAGAAGAGAAAAATGTGTCAATCAATGTGGTTGCTAAATTCTTATACGCCACTCATGCATTAGAGCTTTCAGAATTGTTCTTAATTGATAGGAAACCACCAAATGTTGAATGGCTAAATCTGTCGCCAATGTTGAACTCATAAGAAATGCACATCGTTGAACAATAGGCGAAGAAATTAGTCGTTCAACATTTGGCAAATTACCCCACGATAAAGGTATAAATCTCGGACAATTGTAAAGCCACGAGGACAAGCTGATACAAGTGTAAAGAAATATAAACGAAGATACAGCCCTACCCTACCAACGAGAGAACGCTTTATTATTGCACAATTGCCGTAAAACTATATTTTTAAAAGCATACAATAGATGGATACTGAAGAGAAGCGATGATAAGAGAGATATTTTCATTTCTTTCCGGAATCAATTCCTGCACATTGTCATAACGTCGAATATTTAACTAGTTAATGATAGGGTAATAGCAAATCAATATCTCATCGGTTAGCAAAGATATTTGTTCGGATTTACTAATAAATGACCACTGTTCGAGCAGCTCTAGCAGCTAAAACTATAGTTTTATTTTAGTAATTGTTCAAGTAACGCTTATTTTATGGTTCAACTTACAATTGATAGTTTGTTTTAACCTCTATTTCCCAACCCCGCCTTTTAGACGGCTTCAGAAAAATCGATACAAAATAAGTAAAACATGATTGTCTGTTGCTACCAATCTTAAAGCCACTTCGCAACACTCATACCTTTCATACCTACACATTGATTGTTTGTTTACTTCTATCTGTCAAACGTGACAGCGGTTGAAAGTTGAATATTTGAGAAAAGTAAAAAACTATCGTGAACGGATGGCCTAAGCACAATTTTTCATACTTTTGAAGTGTTCAACAGCAACAAAATTAATAAGTAAGTTGATAAAGCCTTGTTCTTGGGATAGATAAAAGTTTTCCCAAATATTTCTCTAAAAATAACATTTTTTGTCACTTATAACTCGCCTAAAGGCGGTATTGGGCAGTTGAGGAACTTTTTTTTACTGGGAACCGTTGTAACACAAACCGATATTGAAGTTCTGTTTTTAATGAGCTCAGTTTTGATTCACGATGGTTTATGTAATTTTACAGATTTCGTTCGTCTTCGTCATGGATTGCCGTCGAAAGGGAAAATTGTGCATATTGAGTGATCAGCAGGCGGAACTTCGAATCGTTGGATTGATCTTGACACCGATGAAGAGGAAGATCCAGGAAACGACTTTGAAAGTGACGACGATGATTACTATAATGACCCGGAGATTGAAGAATTTTTCTCGCCCCTGCACCCAAGCGACGCAAGAAGATGTCTCTGGCATCGTGGATGCTGAAAAGCATCGGTAAGTCAGATCCACTCATGGGACCCGAACATTCGTTGGATCCGCAGATTCAATCGATCCCAAATCTGCTGCGTTCAAAACATCAAATGGAAAAAGCAAATCTTGGCGTTCCGGAACTGATCTACTGTTTGAAGAAGTGACCAGAACAATTTAAAGATCTGGACACACCGTTCAAATGTTTTTCTTATTTCCTCGATGGTATTTTGGAAATACACAGGCTCAACCTAACCTTTATGCGAAGCAAAAGAACGTCAAGAGCAGTTTCTCCCCAACGGCGTTGGAAATAAGAAAATTTTCGAGCTCTGTACATGTCTGTTTTCGATACCCGAGCATAAGGTCGTACTGGAGTGAATATGCGTTTCACCCGATTCAAAATACGTTGCGCGGAATAGATTTGATGCGATCTGTCGATTTATCTATTTCAATGATAACGATGCTATTCCTGCAAAAACTCGGCGGAATACGTTTGTACAAAATCAGACCAATTGTGAACTATTTCAATGAAAGATTTGAAACTGTCCCACTGCCCAACATGTTTGCGTTGACGAGCAAATGTGCGCAACAAAAATGAAGTCAATCTTCGACAATATTTGGCAAAAGCACAAATGGGGATCTGCTATTCGTTTTATCCGACCTTTGATATCTTCACCGTTTGAAGTTTACTGTGGAGCTGGCGATAACGTGGTTCTACCGGGTACTCTGACTTGGGAGCAACAGCAAATGTAGTCGTGCGGCTGTCAAAACTACTGCCCGGTTCCAGAAACCACATAATGTACTTTAATAACTTCTACACATCATTGTTGCTGTGACTTATCTACGCTCAAGAGGTATACAATTCTTTGAAATTGGATTTTCTAAGTTGAATCAATGCTTATTTCTGTTGCAGGCATATTCGCGTTGGGAACTATTCGCAACAATCGTATTCAAACAATAAGCTTCCCACAGACACATTTGAAAAATGTGAACGTGGTTACTGACTGAATATGTGGAACGGCCCAGTGAGTTCAATTTCAACGACGGTGTGGAATGATGTTGCTTCGTCTGGCAACGTCTTTATGGGCGCCGTCAAGAACAAACAAGGATAAGGACCCTACTGATACACGTTTCCGCTTCGTTCGATTCACTAAGCGCCGAACGATGTTGCTTCCACCCATGATTCGTGAATATAATCGTCACATGGGAGGTAGATATGGCTGATGGTCTGATTGGGCGATATCGATCCGAGTAAAAACGACGAAGACACGAACCGTTTGGTGTACCATTTACTGGATTTGGCTATGGTAGACTCGTGTATTGTTCAAACGTGTGCATAAAATTGATCCATCCTCTGAAGTCTACCAGCCTGAATTTTCGGGCTGAAGTTGCAAAGGCAATGCACTCCTAAAGCCTGGCGGCGCCGAGACCACCGACGGCCACGAATAATTTCACGAAGAAGCCATCTATTCCGAAGCGAGCCTATCGCACTTTCAGCATCGATGACGGAACGGAGCACTTCCCGAAATTCTTCCCGTTCCGAGAAGAGAACTGCAAACTCGATGCAAATGAAGCACAAAGTGAAATGTCGAAAATGTAACATCAACCTATGCCTGCAAGCGAATCAGGACTCGCTTCATGACTTCCACACAAGGATTAATATACGAGCTACTCTGCTGTTGTTTGATTTGAAATACGACTATAATTTTTTCGCTCAGATTCCAACCCCGCCTTTAGGCGGGTTATCTTTTTAAGTATAAAAGTTTCGTTATGTTATGAACTGAGGATGTGTTTTTCAGTTTCTCTCCACAAAACTAGCTTCTACAGTTTTTGAGCAAAACAAAAATTTGGGCAGTAGAGGGTTAAGGTCCTCCGTACTAAGATTTGTAGGGTTCTGGATGGTAATCTAGTCGTACATATTTTAATCAAATTTTAATTGTAAATTTTAAGTTTGAGTTCGTAATAGTTCAGTTTTGCTTCATAGTTGTACATAGGCTAATTTAGATGCTTGTCCTTAATTTTCAACGCACTAGTTTTAAACCATTAGCTTTTAGTTTTACAATCTAATCCCTAGAATAAATTCCATATTATTGCCCAAGTGCAGCCCATCATATCAGCTGTAGTTTTAAGTATGTTATTCATGTTTGTTAAACATAAACCAAATTAGGCGTTTCAAATTCACGTATTTTTGATACGATATTATTTTTAGTATAGAATAAAATATTCTTTATGGACTTTAGAATAATGAAATTTCACGTTAGGCCGATAGAAACTTTAACCAGTTTGTTTTCTTTTCTTCGCTACACTCAAAATAATCCACACGTTAATGGTACGTGAAAATCACGTAGATTGCTAGAAATGAACTTCTTGAAGGTCTCATCTGATGAAGGTATCTTTCATTGAACATCAGATAGCATCTAAATAAGCACCCCGTTACATTCTGATTGCTCCATCACTTCTACGTGAAAATCACGTACACGCCTGAAGTTCATTTTGACAGCAGATGCCGTCATTCACTTCAATACTGAGCCAGACAGAGTTGTTGCTCGTAGTTTTGGAATTTATTATATTATACATATCATTTGATTGTTAAAAGCTTACTATTGTTATTGATGAAGGTATGATGTTTAAAAGCATGTTGAGCGTCAATGGAAATTGATACTTTTGTTCTTCTATGTAGTATTTAGTATTGATTGTGAAAACTCCGGAACCGAAATGGTGACGAAAACAAAAATTAGGAAGCAAGTAAAGATGATTTTTCTACACCCAACGGCGGATGTTGATTTTCATCAATTTTGTATAAGAATCTCCAACCTGTATAAGAACTGCTATATGCAAATTGTTAGATTCTTATACAAGTATTGTATAAGAAATCAATTGTGTAAGTTTTCTAACAATATTTGTTTGAGAGCTATATTTTTTGTATAAGAATCTAACAATTTCGCATATGCCCAATTCTTATGCGTTTTTTAGATTCTTATACACAATTGTTAGAAATTCTAACAACCGCCGTTGGGTGTACTGTATTTAAATGGAATAAATATAATGTCTTATGAATTTGTTGAACTTTATTGAATCGTGTAGATCGTTAAGAAAATAATTATACAAACTTTTCAATTGCGCTGCATCAACTATCCATTGCGCAAGCTTATTTCAAAATCTGATATTGTGATAAATAACTTTCTGTACAAATAGGCTTAATAGTAAGTAGCTTGTTATTTTAGTTTATTTAAGTTTTATATTTTTACTAGAAATAAAATTTATTAATAATGGCGAGAATAATAGTCAACGAAAACACATTCTTTTGCTCAAATATATATAAAACTCACTAAAATATCGTTTGAAGCCCACGCATCTATCGTGGATGCCACCCAGAAATCACGTAGCTATCACGGGGCCCTAGAGGAAGAGGGTGTTCATGAGTTCATTTTTGTTTACTTGCGTTTCACGAGCTGTTACGTGAAAAGGTGATGGAAAAACCACAATGTTTTCACGTAATATTGACGTTTGATTATTTTGAGTGTATTCACAAGCCAATCCATCAACGATCTGTCCTATCGGCTAGACCGTCCTGATGGGAGAGATGCCCAGTGCGTCACTGTTGTCGGACTACCCAGTGGGAATTCTGCACAATATCGAATCACACGCATGGTCGTGTTTATGAAGTCGTAAAATTTAATCGTTTTCGTAAAATTGAAGTCGTTTAAATTAGAGGAGGTTAACTCAGGTAGTGTGGGATGGGATCACCCACCCACTAAAACCAAAACCCTTTCGCCAGCCCGTATCCCCGTCCGCAATTAAGCAATACATCAGGGAAGACTATTGAGAACGCTCACGCCTGCTAACGCACTCGACGTATAACGCAAATCGACTTCAAGGGTGGTAACCTTGACCACCGTCGATCGCAAGCGCGATAGTAACCTGTAATCGTTTTGTATCAAACGTGCGTAGGAGACGAGCACCCGACAACAAACACCACGCGTGAACCGCAATGACCTCTATAGCTACATATGGAGGTCCCGCGCTTTTGTTGTCGGGGTGAGCATGGTGTTCACTGCAACAGTAGTCTCTACGGCAGCTGCCGATTTTGTTCAAGACGCCACCTGCCGCTGACAAGCAGCATGGCATTGGTTCAACATCGAATCGCGGGCATGCAAACATGGCATGCTCTGCCGATTCTACCTCACCTAGACATTCCGGGCACTACGCAGAATCTCCGAACCCGAACTCACACAGGAACGTTTTAAAGCAGCCATGTTCAGACAACACCCGTGATAGGTGGAAGTTGACCTGATCATGCTTACTACTAATCCACGAATCTCCGGAATCAGTCTGTGAGTCCCTGACTGCATTGTCCCATGCTCTTTTCCTTTTGAGCAACGAAGCTGCTCTGACACGTCACACTTGCACGGAGTCTCTGTCGTTGAAGCACCACATCTCCTCCAGAAGTATCTATCGGGAGATTGCAATTCGTCACATACGATATTCCCACATCCGGTCAGAGGATCGATACCTGGAACACCCGGACACTTCAATCGACTGCGACCAGCGTCGGTGTCAACTAACAATATCCCGTTCTGAAGGTAGCTTTTCAGAACTCTGCACGGAATCAGCCATAGCTGCCCAGCTTATTTTCTTCGTATTAGCATTACATCCCACACGTCTTACCGCACGGCTAGAGACCCCATAAGCTGCCCAGTAGCGTTTTAAAAGCATTCTAGTGTATTCAGCACAGTACCTAATACATCTCCTATTCAAACCACGCGCTATCTTAGCCGTTTACGTTACGGACCGAACTGCGTCGATGGTAGAACGGCCTTTACGGAACCTGATTGTGCTTGGTTCGCAAATTGGTCTGTATCCCGAAGGCTCTCCCGTGGATTTCCCAGGCTTGGGCAATAGCACAACTTCTGCGTTTCCAACGATCTGGGAAGTTTCACATCCAGCAACGTTGCAGGCAGCTCCTGAACATATCTGGAGCGGCAAGAATCGCGTACTTATGGACCAGGTTAGGAATAAAATCCGGCTCTGTATTATTTAGCTTAAGTTTTCTTTGCAACGGCGATAAGCTCATCGTTAGTCACTAGCGGTTCCACGTTCACTGACTCGTACGGTGGCGGGGCCAGTCCGATGAGTCATGCTTCGGTAACAAACCCCATTGAGGTATTATCCTACGCTTTCAAAGCAGGCTCTTACTACATTTGATTTCGTAGTTCAGAGCTCTGCTCGCTGTGAAAACCCGGCGTCTTTCTAGCCTGTCCGCTTCGGTTCTAGCACGTCGCAACCTTCTTTTAGCTCTAAGACAGGTTCAGCGAAGATCAGCTATCAACTTGTGCTTGTCCACCAGTGCACTGGTTTGCGGTTGCCGGTTGGCATAGTCCTCTTGGGCATTTACACGTCACATGCTCGTGTTAGGACATCGGATAACTCATCACCACTAAGGTCTAGCATCCGATTTTCCCACCGTAGTGATTCTTCCAGCAGTTCTGGTTCGAACTGCGAGGTACGCCATCTTAGATCAGCTTTACTGACCTGCCTTGTGATTCTGTTGGGGGTATAGTTGACCATAAAACGTATTTCCTGATGGTCACTAGCAGGATACCCTTTGTGAACCCTCCATTCAGGCTCCACCGTCCATCCCGCGCTGCAGAAGGCCACATTGATGCATTACTCGCCATTCGGTCCTCGGAACGTTAACGCTTGGCCCTCGTTCAGCAGGACTACGTTCAGTACCGCTGGAGACTCTAGCAGGATATGACCTCTAGCGTTGGTGAACCGAGAGGAGCAATCTACTGCCCACGCGTTGAAGTCACCTGCTACAACAAATGGTTTAAGGCCAGTTAGTCTCGTTACAAAATTATCTAACACCCTAGAATACTGCTCTATGCTTCATCTAGGAGGACAGGAGCAGCTACAAAAGTAAACTCCGTTTACCTTTGCTATAACAAAACCCTCATCATCAGGAAATGACAATCTCCTGGATGGGGTACCTCCCGCAAGTCCAGATGGTCACTATTTCGGACTTATCCGCAACCCAACTGCTATGTTTAGCAGTGATGCGGTACGGGTCGGACAGCAAGACAACATCAGTCTTATTTTCGTGTACCGACTGTTGTAGCAGCGCTTGCGCTGCCTCGCAGTGGTTTGCCGCTTTCTAATGATGTTAAGTGTTAAGTGTTCAATCTGTACGATCTATGGTCAGAGACAATAAGTTCTGTATTTATATTTTGAAAGTAAAGATCTCTAGATATGAAAGGTCTCAAAGTTTTCCACAAAGCACTGTCAACGTGTTATTGAATTTGGACCGTCGTTATTTTTTTTTTCATAAATAATGTTTGCCTACCGGTAAGTGCGATGCGCAGACGGCTCTCGCTGATAAGGAGATGACGATTACATACGTTATCGAAACTTTATATTCATGAACACTGTCCCTGGTCGCATAACAATCCCGTTGAAGTTTGTAAACTCGTTTTACATGAAGAGATAGAAAAAAAACTAATAAACTGGTAAATTCTGCAGTTTTTTCTTTCTGAAACTTTGATATTTTTTAATATAGATTAAATAAAATAAAATCTTTGATATATTATAATTTATCTGTACTATCGTTCTACGCATATTTGTCCCATGTTACCTTTAATAAAAAATCTCAAACTCAATTACTATGTTTGAAAAATCTATCTGTACAATTGCACAACATGTGGAAGATTTAGTTCAAAAAATGTATTGGGGGATAACCACTTCCTTTGGGGGGATTGAACCCACTATCACAGTATGCTAGACAGGTGCTTTCCCTACTAAGCTACGTAGGACTTCCATCATCCTCCACAGCTTAGCGGGTACTGATGAGCGCAAGTTCCCAACACCAGGCAAATAGCCGAGTTTCAATTCATTTTTCAAATTAATGTCGAATTCGTTTAAAAGTTTCAACCTAAGTGCTGTCAAAACGTTTTTTCATTCGCTCAGGTTGGAACTAGTTTCGCACTAGTTCCAACCCCAAAGCTGTCGGGTTCGCACGGTGTTTTTTAAACTAATTTTATTTGCTAATTATCTAACACATGCATTCATCTCTTAGACTAGGTGTTCCGTGTTTCTTAACACTTGCTATGATACATTTTTAGTTATTATTAATAAATTTCAATTGCCCCTGGCAGTTAGCATTTTTCCTCTGGTTGAATTGAACCATGTAGGAACTACAATGTTTTAAACTTAACCAAATTTATACTAAGGGTACAAGGTGGTAATCGTTGCAATAGAAGATTGCAACGATTTGTGTCTAAAATAGGAAATTTTGTTGAGCCGAATTAAATTTGTAACTGTTAATAGGGGCAGTAGGGGCAATTTGAGCCACCCTCAATTTGAGCTTATTGACAAGTTTTATCATGTCAAAGTTATATGATCTTTAAGAGGATGCTGCCTCAACGTGAAAATTGCAATAAACTTCAATTCAAACATGAAAATACCCTTGAAAATGAAAATTTTTGCTGAATAGACAAAAATATTATAAGAATTGAAGTTTATAAATAGGGTTTTGACACAAAACTGATTAAAATACAGATAAAAATGCATCACAATCAAAAGATCTATTATAATTGAATATTGTGCACACATGTTTGTACTGATACAAATCTGAATTTATCATTTTTTTCCAAAACCACTATCTATGGGGCAATATGGTCATACCTGGACAGAACAACATATTACGCCTTAATATGCGAACAAGTTCAAATTTCAGTTGCCAAATACAAAAATATTATCATCTATGTTAGGTTCATTACGAATTAATTACAATACCTGCGATCGGAACAGAAAAAATGCTCATTAACCAGTTGAAATGTGGCTGTGCAAACGGGGAAGTGTGGCAAATCGGTTCGGTCCGCTGTTGTGCGGCTTATTAATCTCATTTTGTATGGAGTACTTTAAACTATTGTAGGAATATCTTATTCATCCATATTACGATGCTTTTCTGCCCAAAAAAACGTTTTGGATGGGTGGCCCATACTGCCCCAAATGGTGGCTCATATTGCCCCGTATAGTCGAGATCAATTCATTTTCAAAAGTGCATTCCAACGATTTCTTAACGTATTTTTCATCATTCATCGACGTAATATGAAAGGTAAACACCCTAGTATTAGTCAACTACATTTGAAAAATGATTTTTTGAGCTTTTGAGCGCTTTTCGGATCGATTTCCTAAGGTGGCCAATATTGCCCCGATCACCCCTAACTGATTAGTGGTTGAATGCCCATGACGAAAACCAAATTGCTTATCAGCAAAAATAGAATTGTCATTGATATGAACCATCATTCTATTTAAAATAATCTTTTCAAACAGTTTGCTTATTGAAGAAAGCAAACTGATAGGGCGATAACTAGAAGCCTCAGCTGGATTTTTGTCCGGCTCAAAATTGGAACAACTTTGGCGTATTTCTATTTATCTAGGAAGTATGTCAATTGAAAACTTTTGTTAAATAAATTAACCAAAAAGGATAAAGAGCTCTCAAGAAATTTTTTGATAAGTATGTAGAAAAGAAATTCTCAAATGCTTGCAAGTTTTTTTTTTAAATTCATTCAGAAATTTTGGCTGTATTTACTCAGTAAGTATAGAACTATTAACTGAACTGAAAATGTTTCTGTAATCGTCATCTCGCAAAACCATGATGTTGGATACCTGTACTCGCAAGATTTCGATTTCTTATATATTTAAATCGTTTTAACGATTGATGTAAAGGTGAATAGATTTACATACTCCGACACAGTGATATGTAGACGAAGAGTTTTCTATCATTGGACCAATCAGGAGTATTAATATGCAGTATTATGCGAGATAAATGGGAGACTTTTTGAAAACTGTCCATCATAATCCTCCGGCTTCCAAAGAGTATAGATCATTAGTTTTTTTGCCTTTCTCGTACAACAAAGTTGTACCGAAAGGCTATAGGACTACTCCAAAAAACAACTTTTGATAGTTTATACAGTGATTTACCCTATATTAACCATAGAAATCAAGCATTCCGATTAGAATGCAGGTATATAAATCAACCCACATGTGCCATCATCAGCATGACAATTAATCTTTAAAGTAAGATTGGGCCATACTCATACTAGATTCGTTCAAAAAGGATATAAGCGTCCTTAGTTTTCTTGACCTTTGAAACAAACAATCCATTGTACAGGTATTAGAACTGTTAATGGCTCCACATTCGGGTAAAAGCTAAGTGTGTACTCTGGCTCTTGCTTCTACCTACCATGCGAACCCAATCTATTATCAACAGTGTCCTACACAAACGACATGCTAGAAACAACCACTATTTAATTTCTCTTCGTCGATGAAGGTTGCGTCAATCCAGTTCACCATACACAATGCAAATCGTTATGTCTGTTATGTTTAAAGGCAAGCACAGCTGCACTTGGAAGGTTTCTTTCTTGACATAACGTCAATATGACAAGGTAAATGATGAGGGTACCTACATACGATAGTCGATATTCAACATCTTTTATTTTCTTTAAAATCAAACATATATTTCTTACGAGTGAATTCAATGAATATTAAACGTAACTAGAATATCAAAATGTTTTGCTCAATGAGTAAACACCAGTGCTGTTGAAACCATACTTTTCTTTATTATTATTATAGCCTATTCAGATTGGGCTATTTATGACATTGTTAAGTGAGAGGGTATCCAATTATTACGAGGTGTTCAGACTGCAGCAAGATAATATATCTTGACGTTTCCATGTTTTCTCATTTGCACGCTAATACAGGGTTGAATTCAAGGAGAGTTTTAAAATTTAATTTGCGAAATCAAGCATTTGTGTGGCGACAATCGAATATTTTTTCTGAACAAAGTTTCTACGAAAAAAAATATTTTAAAAAAATATGAAAAGGGATTTTCGAAGAATATTTAAAGCTCTCATTAAGGATAATGAGCGAAGCTACATTCATTAGTTGGGTGCGCCGTTCTTCTGGGAATCAGACTATTCCTCAATTTACTTTTAAGTTTAAAAAGTATTTTGATTCTGTACTATGATCAAACGGAGATTTGATAGAAAAATTTAGATACTTTTGGGAATTCTCACAAATAAATAAAAAAAGGACGATTGGACCAATTTTCAAGAAATATTATCGAACTAAAATGTATTTCCACCAGTATCTCCATGTATGAAGGGCAACTCAGCAATTTTTTTTTTTTTCAAAAATGGAAACTGAACCATTGCGTTCTACTCGACAATCAATGATACAGCTTCTAACAAAATCGAATCGTGTGAATGTGATATAATTTAAACTGGATTTTGGATGAATTAATGCATTACCAATCCATGTTTTATTTAAGGTTATTCTACTTTATATATACATCCATATACATATATTAAGCCATTCAAGGAGCAGAATTGAAACAATTTATGAAATCATGTTTATTCATCAAATATATTCGTTTTACAACCATTCCTACGTTTTAAATTGTCTTCCGCATTGGCCCTTGAACTTTGAAAATTTATTCGATTTGTTCTATTAAATCTCTAGGTTTAAGTTAAATACTTCATGTTAATTCTAGAGAGCATCTGTTTTGCCTTTCTCGTACACTAAGTGTACGTAAAGGCTATAATATTGCTTCAAAAACAAAATTTTGATAGGAGGCCCGGAGGGCCGATTTTTATATACCGATCGACTCAGCTCGACGAATTGAGGTGATGTCTGTATGTGTGTATGTATGTATGTGTGTGTGTATGTGTGTATGTGTACAAATTTTGTAGACACACTTTTTGGAACTTAGCATTATCCGATTTACTTGCAACAAGTTGCATTCGACGGGGAATGCGGTCCCATTGTTTGCTATTGAAAATTGGCTCGATCGGACATTGCATTTCGGAATTATTGAAAAATCATTGTTTTTTCCCAAGGGTCCCCCCTTGGAAAAAAATTCAAAACCGAAAAAAAATTTTTTTTACAGAAATGGTGGCAATACATGTGAAATGCAACTAATGCAAAAACATGCAAAATGATCGAAAAAATTTGATCAATTCTCCTAAAGAGCTTTTCTGACCTTTCTAATGTGATTCTTTCAATATATTTTATAATGCACGAGAAAGGCATCATCACTGCTAGGTGGATTAATCTGGTTTTTTTTAAACAATTCATGTCGAATAAGTGGAGAATAAATAATTATCATCATTATTTTTCATCATATAAAATGCTTTCCACAAAACCATCACAATCCGAGTTATTCTTCAGCGCTCAGAAGATTTCCATCTAACATGCATTCGACCCTGCTGCGATAGAAAGAGCATGACTGTCAACTACGAAACGAAATGAAAACAGAGAGAATTTTCTCTCTGGCAGAGAGAGCATGACGCTTGTCAGTTTTGTTTTGTTGAATTTCTCCCTGCATCCCAGTTAGAACGAAAGCTCTCTCGTAATAATTGTTCGTAATAAATTCTTTATGACTCTTTTTAGCGGATATCTTTTGACAGCGCAAAATGTATGGAATATTACGTAAATAATGACATCATAAAGCGTATTTACCCTGAAACGCCAATTATTATGTCATTAATGGCGTAATCTGAATAGGCTATTAGAGTATACACAGTAAAAGTAAAGTAGTTGATTAACAAAAGTATTTAATCGTTTGATACCTTATGAATGTTCATACTAGTACACGAAACGAATGTGTACTATTCAGTTTAGTTCCACTCTTCATTTGTATGATAACAGATACGCTTAATTAAACTCAATCTCATTAAAATATGAGATAGAGATAATAAAAATATAAATTTTCAAGATGTTAGAAATATATTTAAGATATATCCACTGACATAACACTGGTGAAATTTTCATCGTACACTGATTTACCGGTCAATTGAAATAATCATTAGTTGGCCAATCACTCACTCATGGCGCGTCCGAGTTTGCTTACTACCGCCAACTGGTTCGTGATTTGCCCAACTTAGTGAATACAACAGATGTCGTTAGTGTTTGTGCGACGATGAATTTGATAAGTGAATGTTCAATGTGTTATGTCTGTTTATCTGTGATATATCTACCGGATCAACCGAGGTCTTTGCAATATCCTCACCATCAGTATATACCCAATCCCACTCAATCCAGTATTTTGCGCTCGATAATGGCGGCCTCGTGAGTTCATAAAAGGCATGTGGTTGGTGTTGATATGTCAAACGAAAGGTTACCTTTCCTGCTCCTTAGAACAAATGCAGAAAACGCAACCAAATTCGTATGAGTGCCTAAAAATGTTAGTCCATAATAGGAACGGATGTACCAGTTGTTGCACAATTCTTAATTTTGGTTCCTATTATGGCAAATCCCATTGTTTTTTTTGCCATAATAGGACCACTAGTGCGACAACTGGTGCAAAGGACGCCAAAAATTAAGCAAAATCAATTTTTACAATTATGTTTTGTTTGTTTTGGAGGAGATTAAAGGTGTTATCGTGTCATATGGATATGGTTCACTGATCAGAATATATTTTGTGGTGATATGATGTGCCACTTAGTGTATAATGTACTATTGTGACAACGAGTGCTATAACCACGACTGGTACATCTACCTTATTACCCTATGTCCTCAAAAACAAGATGTTCCAGGTTCTCCATAACATTCTCTAGTTCAGCCCACATTATTTGCATATAGGCACAATGCACATTTGCGCATCATGTGTCTAGACCAATTTTGTTGAAAACGAGATGTCCAAGTCTCTCCAAAACGTTCTCCAGTTCAGCTCAAGGATGGTCAGTTGATCTCTCAGATCAACCAAGAACTTTACAATGTCCTCACCATTGGTATATACCCAATCCGGTTCTTTTAGCAGTTACGCATCATCTGAATCAAATTTACGAAATATGCAAGGCCCTTCAAAACTACCAGATCAACCAAGGCCTTTACAATACCCTCATCGTCAGTTCAATAAGCATTTGCGCATTATATACACCCAATTTTCTTGAATACAAGATATCCAAGACCTTTACAATGTCATCTTCGGTATATACCTAATCCGATTCTATAAACATATGCACATCATCTGAACCGAATTTCCCAGAAAACGAGTCGTTCAAGGCTCTTTAAAACGTCTCAAGTTCAACCCAGTTAGATACTAACAGATCAACTAAGCCTTTCACAATGTCATCATCATCGGTATATACCCAAACGGGTTCAATAGGGCCCTCCTTAGTCGTGCGGTAAGACGCGCGGCTACAAAGCAAGACCATGCTGAGGGTGGCTGGGTTCGATTCCCGGTGCCGGTCTAGGCAATTTTCGGATTGGAAATTGTCTCGACTTCCCTGGGCATAAAAGTATCATCGTGTTAGCCTCATGATATACGAATGCAAAAATGGTAACTTGGCTTAGAAACCTCGCAGTTAATAACTGTGGAAGTGCTTAATGAACAGCTGCGAGGCGGCTCTGTCCCAGTGTGGGGATGTAATGCCAATAAGAAGAAGAAGAAGGTCCAATAAGCATATGCGCATTATGTAAACCGACTCGAGAATTGTCGATTTCGACATGTCTCATATGAGACGATCGTGTAATTCAAATGGGAGGTATTGACAACTGTCACTTCATTCGAAACGCGAAACGCTGTGGACAAAGAACTAAAATTTAAAAACGAGACAGACAATTGGCGCTTTGATGTTGCATGAAGCTGCACGAAGAAGAAGAAGCAGAAAAATGATAATCGAAAAAATCTCCACGGGATAGCATACGAAGAAGTTTTTAAAACTCCTCTCAAAAATTCTAAAAGCAATTCAATTAAAAACGGTAAGCTTATACTATGTATTAAGCATAATATCACAAAATAAAATTTCAAATTAAAATATTGTGTTTATTATACAGTAGAAGAAAAGTCCAACCCCGTACTGCTTACCGTTTTTAATGAAATTTCTTTCAGAATTTTTGAGAAGAGTTTTAAAAACTTCTTCGTATGGTTTCCGTGGAGATTTTTTCGATTATCATCTTTCTGTTCTTCTTCTTTATGCAACATCCAAGCGCCAATTAGAGGAGGGTTTGAGAGCTTGTTGGAGGAATAAGGACAACCTATGATATAGATAGGAAAGAAAATACTTAACATCCACCAACGATCTCACGAATATTATTAAATTATGTAGGTCAAACGGATTCGGGCAGCAGGGACTATGTCCAAGGGCTTGACGATCCCTCCCCAGGCTATCTGCGAGTTGTGGCGCCTGCCTAGGATGTGGTGGGGTTTGACAGTGGGCCCTATTAAACCTCTATAAAAAGCTGCATGAATCCGCAAGTAGGCTCCGCCAAAGCGACCGTGTGCCGCTCAAAGCGCACAAGCCCAAGTCCTGGTGTTAGGTGGGACGCTAAACAGCCCTGACACGACGGCCCTCCGACGAGACAGGAGGTTTGCGCAGGCCCAATAAGCCGCCTTTAAAAACAACTATTACGAAAAACATAGAAGATAATACGACTCGATACAATCGGCAACGACCTAGGCGACGAATAAAGGATCACGATTGGAAGCTTGGATCATGGAACTGCAAGTCGCTAGGCTTCGCAGGTTGCGACAGGATAATCTACGATGAATTACATCCCCGCAACTTCGATGTCGTAGCGCTGCAGGAAATCTGCTGGACAGGACAGAAAGTGTGGAAAAGCGGGCATCGAGTGGCTACCTTCTACCAAAGCGGGCATCGAGCGGCTACCTTCTACCAAAGCTGTGGCACCACCAACGAGCTGGGAACCGGCTTCATAGTGCTGGGAAAGATGCGCCAACGTGTGATTGGGTGGCAGCCAATCAACGCAAGGATGTGCAAGCTGAGGATAAAAGGCCGTTTCTTCAACTATAGCATCATCAACGTGCACTGCCCACACGAAGGGAGATCCGACGACGAGAAAGAAGCGTTCTATGCGCAGCTGGAGCAGACATACGATGGATGCCCACTGCGGGGCGTCAAAATCGTCATCGGTGACATGAACGCTCAGGTAGGAAGGGAGGAAATGTATAGACCGGTCATCGGACCGGATAGTCTGCATACCGTATCGAACGACAACGGCCAACGATGCATAAACTTTGCAGCCTCCCGCGGAATGGTAGTCCGAAGCACTTTCTTCCCCCGCAAGAGTATCCACAAGGCCACATGGAAATCACCTAATCAAGTAACGGAAAACCAAATCGACCACGTTCTAATCGACGGCAAATTCTTCTCCGACATCACGAACGTATGCACTTACCGCAGTGCGAATATTGAATCCGACCACTACCTAGTTGCAGTATGTCTGCGCTCAAAACTCTCGACGGTGATCAACACGCGTCGGAGTCGTCCGCCGCGGCTAAACATTGGGCGGCTACAAGACGGTAGACTAGCCCAAGACTACGCGCAGCAGCTGGAAGTGGCACTCCCAACAGAAGAGCAGCTAGACGCAGCATCTCTAGAAGATGGCTGGAGAGATATTCGATCCGCCATTGGAAGCATCGCAACCGCTGTACTAGGCACGGTGGCTCCGGATCATAGAAACGACTGGTATGACGGCGAATGTGAGCAGTTAGTTGAGGAGAAGAATGCAGCATGGGCGAGATTGTTGCAACACCGCAGGAGGGCGAACGAGGCACGATACAAACGGGCGCGGAACAGACAAAACTCGATTTTCCGGAGGAAAAAGCGCCAGCAGGAAGATCGAGACCGTGAAGAGACGGAGGAACTGTACCGCGCTAATAACGCACGAAAGTTCTATGAGAAGTTGAACCGTTCACGTAAGGGCCACGTGTCACAGCCCGATATGTGTAAGGACATAAACGGGAACCTTCTTTCAAACGAGCGTGAGGTGATCCAAAGGTGGCGGCATCACTACGAAGAGCACCTTAATGGCGATATGGCAGACAACGGTGGCGGTATGGTAATGAACCTAGCAGCACGCGCGCAGGACATGCGACTTCCGGCTCCGAATCTCCAGGAAATCCAGGAGGAGATCGGCCGGCTGAAAAACAACAAAGCCCCTGGAGTTGATCAACTACCAGGAGAGCTGTTTAAACACGGTGGTGAGGCACTAGCTAGAGCGCTGCACTGGGTGATTACCAAGGTTTTGGAGGATGAGGTTCTGCCGCAGGAGTGGATGGAAGGTGTCGTGTGTCCCATCTACAAAAAGGGCGATAAGCTGGATTGTAGCAACTACCGCGCAATCACATTGCTGAACGCCGCCTACAAGGTACTCTCCCAAATTTTATGCCGCCGACTAACACCAATTGCAAGAGAGTTCGTGGGGCAGTACCAGGCGGGTTTTAAGGACGAACGCTCCACCACGGACCAGGTGTTCGCTAATCGCCAAGTACTGCAGAAATTCCGCGAACGTGCCCACACATCATCTATTCATCGACTTCAAAGCCGCATATGATACAATCGATCGGGACCAGCTATGGCAGCTAA
The DNA here is from genome assembly GCF_024139115.2 of Armigeres subalbatus. Lineage (NCBI taxonomy): Eukaryota > Metazoa > Arthropoda > Insecta > Diptera > Culicidae > Armigeres > Armigeres subalbatus. Next base: position 276,411 of record NW_026943051.1, read on the forward strand.
TGCACGAACACGGATTTCCGGATAAACTGACACGGTTGATCAAAGCGACGATGGATCGGGTGATGTGCGTGGTTCGAGTTTCAGGGGCATTCTCGAGTCCCTTCGAAACGCGTAGAGGGTTACGGCAAGGTGATGGTCTTTCGTGTCTGCTATTCAACATCGCTTTGGAGGGAGTAATACTAAGGGCAGGGATTGACACGAGTGGTACGATTTTCACGAATTCCGTCCAGTTATTTGGTTTCGCCGACGACATTGATATCATGGCACGTAACTTTGAGAGGATGGAGGAAGCCTACATCAGACTGGAAAGCGAAGCTAAACGGATTGGACTAGTCATCAATACGTCGAAGACGAAGTACATGATAGGAAGAGCCTCAAGAGAGGTCAATGTAAGCCACCCACCACGAGTTTCTATCGGTGGTGACGAAAGCGAGGTGGTAGAAGAATTTGTGTACTTGGGCTCACTGGTGACCGCCGATAACGATACCAACAGAGAAATTCGGAGGCGCATAGTGGCTGGAAATCGTACGTACTTTGGACTCCGTAAGACGCTCCGATCGAATAGAGTTCGTCGCCGTACCAAACTGACTATCTACAAAACGCTTATAACACCGGTAGTTCTCTACGGACACGAGACCTGGACGATGCTCGTGGAGGACCAACGCGCACTGGGAGTTTTTGAAAGGAAAGTGTTGCGTACCATCTATGGTGGGGTGCAGATGGAGGACGGTACGTGGAGGAGGCGAATGAACCACGAGTTGCATCAGCTGTTGGGAGAACCATCCATCGTTGACACCGCGAAAATCGAAAGACTGCGGTGGGCCGGGCACGTAGCCAGAATGTCGGACAGTAATCCGGTGAAAATGGTTCTCGACAACGATCCGACGGGAACAAGAAGGCGAGGTGCACAGCGGGCAAGGTGGATCGATCAGGTGGAGGACGATTTGCGGATCCTCCACAAACTGCGTGGTTGGCGAGGTGCAGCCATGGACCGAGCTGAATGGAGAAGACTTTTATGTGCAGCACAGGCCACTCCGGCCTTAGTCTGATAATAAATAAATAAATAGGTCAAACGGACCATTTCAGTCTGCTCTTTTTAGTCACTTGTTCATTTCTAGTATTAGCATTAGTATTGTTACGGTGTAATTCGTAGATTGGACACTAGTGATACTCAAGTTTTACTTTTGAGATCCCTGAGATCCTAGAATGCTATCATAAATCAAGAAGGGGAGTGTGTTTCTTAATACCATTCTTTAACAAAAATAATAAAAGCATGAGTAGGAGGTTGAGGGTTCGAGTCTCTCCAAGACATGTGGATTCTTTTTCGCAAATTTCATATCAATTTGTCCATTTCGAAACATGTGCTGTGCATATGCACAGCCAAGATATTTAACAAAAAAAAAGCATGGGAATTACTACTCCTGGCCACGCCCATCTTCACCGTAACCAGGGAGAGGTAACCGAAAATTGCCTAGACCGACACCTGGAATCGAACACAGCCACCCTCAGCTCAGTATGGTCTTGCTTTGTATCCGCTCGTCTTATCGCTAGGCTAAGGAGGGCCCCGAGAGTTGTTATGTAGAATCCTTATTAAAAGTACTATACATGATTTCCAGAACCTAATGTGGCTTATGGTTTGGGTGTGCGTTAATCTTGGTGTGCAATAGCCACACCACGTGGTATTCTTTGGAGCTCAATCCACATGGATCACGATCTCCTTCGTAGAATACGAGCGTTTCATTCGACCGGATCGACAACTAAAAATTGGACTTCTGTTTTCTTGCCGCGGAGCGACGAATTTCGTTTCGACCAGAACCGCAGAACCCACCAGCGATCGAGAGCCTGTGAAGGTTAATGCGATACGACCGTTACGAAAACCTCATTAAATCCAGAAAATCTGGTATCTTCGGACACGATGCTGTTTGACCCCTAAGGTAACCCCCACTACATGAAAACGACGCGTTGTGGACGCAACGAACGGTTCAGGCCCTACTTTCATCCTCATTTGTATCAGGTTGAATTCGGGAATCTGATAGGCTTGATAACCTGCCCTGAGTTTATCTCTCGGGTTAATCGGGCTCAAAATTACAGTGCTGACATCCTTGTTAATCGGAAGGTTGGCGCATAAGTCAGAAAAAAAGGCTCTATTAGGAAACTCCCTCGCTTTACAATCTTTGCCATGTCCTCATCATCGGAATACAGCGAAGCCGGTCAATAAGCATAAATAACCTTCTTCTTCTTCTTCTTATTGACTGGTATATTGGCATAACATCAGACAGTGCCGCATCGCTGCTTAGTGTTCATTCAGCACTTTCACAGTTATTAACCGCGTGGTTTCTAAGCCAAGTTACCATTTTTGCATTCGTATATCATGAGGCTAACACGATGATACTTTTATGCCCAGGGAAGTCGAGACAATTTCCAAACCGAAAATTGTCTAAACCGGCACCGGGAATCGAATCCACTACCCTCAGCATAATCTTACTTTATAGCCGCGCATCTTACCGCTAGGCTAAGGAGGGCCCCATATGATAACCTAATTTCTATGAAAAAAGGATGTGCAAGGTCCTCCAAAATAAACTTGAGTTAACATCAAGGTATCTAACTGAAGCACAATGACTAAAGCGCTCAAATTTTCTGAGCTCCAGGACGTTTTGTAGAACCAAAATAGGTCTGTAATACAGTAGATCTAGATGAAAAAGAAATTGACTCTAGGATATAACGAGACGTAGAACAGAAATCTATTGGAAAATTGTTCGAAATGACTATAAAAGAGAATATTTGAATCATTTGTTTGAAAAACTGCATAATAAAAAATTGAACCAATTGGCACCGAATCTTTTGATTTCTACGATACAGATCAATAGTTTTCAGCAAAACTCAACACTTCAGTTCAAAAATTGCAATTGTAATAATTGTGCGTGTAATAATGTAATTTATCAATCAAAAGAAAAGGAAATCATGCATTTCCGGACAATTTTCTTTACTGGCCAGTGGAGAGATATCAGATTCCAAACTGATACTCTTCCTTCCCTGACAGGTTTATACCATCATAAATATTGCCTCCGCACGGTTTAAAATCGACTTCTATAGAACATTATTCATGCCTGCCATGTCCTTACGGAACTATCAAATCCATACTTTAGCCTCTAATTCCATCATCTAAGTTTGGAAGATGATATTAGCATTTCCATATCATTGTAAATTGTTCAACTTCACGTAGAAGTAATACACTCATATCATTAATAGTGTTTTAATTTTATATTAACGTTTGCATTCTAAATTCATATCAATACAACATCAATTCTACAAAGTATCGTAGTCACATAGCAACATCAATCCTCACTACACAATGCAATAACTTGTTCGATGTTAGCGCCGACTCGACGATTTGCAGCATTAAGCTAGCTTTTAAATACAACATTGATAGAAATTCAAAGCAAATAGCAATGCGTTTCTGAGACGATACTGAATTTGAACACGAGTATTAAGCTTGAATAGTAAACATGTCAATGTTTAAATATTGAAATTTCCCTTTCGACGAAAAATACACACTGTGTGGGGTACAAACATTAGTGTAAATCAACACCAAATTTTCAAAACGACTTATCTGCTTTTTAAACAAAGATTCAAACGTCGATTTGACGAATCTGATAACCAACACCATCAGCAGGTAGCAGAAGCCTTCTCCTAAGTCGTGATGGTGTTGGTTTGCGTGGGAGTGTTATTTTTTAGATTTGACACTAGTGGGACTCATGTTTCATTAAACGTTCATTGAAACTCCCATCCTGAATGCTATTCGAGTATCAGATATCAATGTGGGATGTAGCCTTTTAACCCAATTCAAGACTAAAATTATAAGGGTCTGTTCAAATATTACGTAACGCGATAGGGGGTGAGGGGTTGTTTAATTTTTGTTACGATTTGTTACACAAAATATGGGGGGTGGGTGTCCTTCGGCATATTGTTACGCGTAACAAATTAATTGCACAGCGAAAAAAAAATGTTAAAAAATGTTTATTTTCTTTAAAGTAGCATAAAATATACAATGCATAATAATTTATTGTAACATGTTTTAAATCCTACCAAAAATCTTGGGTCGGGGTAGCTCTGAAAATTGTTACAGATTGTTTCGAGGAGGGGGGGGGGTGTTCCCAAAAACAACGTTTTTCGCGTTACGTAATATTTGAACAGACCCTAACACCATCAGAATTCGCCTGAATCCATCTCCAGAATGCATCAAGAGTACTTACGAATATTACAAATGTAAATTGTATATATTACGTCATTACAATGTTTATGGTAGGCAAGAATTCCATGTTGAAAAAAGCATCATACAGCATTACACATTATCATTCGTTTATAAGAAATATTCTATACGTCCTTTTCGAGCACTATTCCTAGCAATATTAAGACGAACATAATAAACACCCATTTACCATGGGCCACTAACCCTCTTCGCTATAAGAAGGACAAACACAAGCATAACGGTTGCTCAGACAGAGAATTGGATAATGATAAATCCACCGAAATCGAGTCAGACACCATGGATGAATTAAAGTAGGCAGAAAAAAATAGTTCAAGGTAGGTCATGTGTAAGGGGAAATGTGATTTTTTCATAATTATTTAACATCAGCTAATTCTAAGTGCTTGCTACATTTATCAACGTCATTATTTTTTTTAACTTGAAAAGAAACATTTGCAATAAAGAATGTAAATGTACTGTACGATATATGTAAGTTTCCAAGATACAATAGTTTAAATGTTTTCGAATGTATTTCAGAATATAGGAAGGAAATCAAATCTTTTTGGGCAAAACTAACGCACTTCGCCCTACGAAACAAATTTGTTTTGTTTCTCGCATGTTTGCAGGAATGGAGAAATCTTTTAGGCACTAAACGTCTTAGTTTGAATAAACAATAATTTTGTTGTTCAAAATTGGTTCATGGAAAAGATAAGTTCATAAACATTCTGGAATCCATTGAGCCGACTTCCATAAAACTTCTTTCTATTTTACTTTTTATAAATATAATAAATTTGTGCATAGATCCAAACTTTAGTTGTTAAACGTTTGAAAGTCATATTAAGTCCCCGAATGAAATCTGATTGTCAACAGGTAAGCAGCACTATCGTCAGAATATACTACACCTGACAAACATATCCAGCCGCACAGTTGAATCGCAAGAGGGATATAAATATTGCGAAGCGATGAATTTATGCCTACCGCAGGTTCAGCAACAATGCAGGAAAACATACATAAAGTTGCGTTATGACTGCATAACCGCACCGCAGCACCACGCGCGTGGTTCTGCACGTTGAATTCCGCTTCCACTATACCTACATCGTCCCGCTGAAACACAGACGGAACCAGAAGCAAAACGTTTTATTTTTATGTTTTCTTCATTAACATTAAACGTAGCCAACGACCGCCAAGTCACCGCACGGTATGAACCGACCGGTCTACAACAATAACATATGTAGTTCGTACAGTAGGCTGATCCACAAATTCCAAAGCTTCTATTTTTTATATGGATCTCTGAAGCAGGTCTTTTGATGATAGAAACAAATTGATCAGATAATGTAATCAATGTGAATGGATTAAATGCGAGAAAGATGTTAAGTCCAATAATGTCAGGGAAACTAGACCAAAAATCAAGAATAAAATCTACGTCGTTACAGCTTCAATCCGATTAAAAAAATTTGCTGTACTATTCGGTATTCTCTATACACCAAAAACATTTAAATTCATTGAAAAATATACAAAAAAATGTTTTTTTAATGAGCTTGTAAGGCATTCAATTTTTATTTTTAGCTTCACAAAATAATATCTGGTGCCCAAAACTATTATGGGTGGTTACGACTGGTCCCATTTATTATATAATTTAAATAAAATTTTTAGTATAAAAAATATGCTGGAAGGTGCCATGCCCACATTTTCAATGTGTAATCATGTAAAGCTGTGTCAGTCTAATATGCAGTGCGGGAAAGTCAACCATAGTCTAGAAGTTTTGTGGATAGTTCCTCTATAGTTGCTTCGACTTTAAGAAACCAGTTTTTCTTAAAATGCACGACCACATGTATGGGATTTGATCGATAGTCTGGGAAACACATAGATTCGCAAAATTTGAAATCGTAACTCGCGGGTAGCGTTCTATCTATGATTGCCTATTGGTCCCACATGAATCAGGTTTTCAAGGTTTTTGAAACATTTGCATCTACGAGCCTTTTTAAAAAGAATGGAAAAAAAATCTACATCAATTAATGAGAAGGTATTCTTATACTGTTCGTGTTAGATCCGATTAGCAGTGTTGAGAAAAAAAACTCAAATTCTCGAAAAGCATGCACAAGTGAAAACAAAGGGAGTCAATACCCGCTCCGGTCTTATCGAACAGCGAAATGTTCGCGGATCGATTCGATGTTTAAATTTGTTGTAAAATTCGGAACGGAGAAAAAATAATTCAAAGGTAACTGTATAGTAAATATGTACCCACATATAACACTCATAATCAGGGCCATATTTTAACCCTGCGGGGGCTGTATTATTAAACACATAGCATGACAAACGTTAGGTAATGCGTAACGTTGGTACTTTGCGAACCTGGAGGAATAAAATAAAAGATATTTTAGTTACTAGATAAAGATTGTCGCTACTGTTCCCTTTGTTCTGCTGTCCGAAACATGTGTGGTACATACCTGTCAAATCGTATGGATTTTCCTTCTTTGACATTTAGCTCCCCTATCCTCGCCAGCAAAAGATGTTCCGGACAGCGACGACAGCGACAATCTTTATCTAGTAACTAAAATATCTTTTAATAAAATATACCCCATTACGCGGTTCTTAACCTCTTACCCAGCAACTTCTATCTCTCTCCCCGTGGTGGCGGCCGGGATACTTAAGGAAAGATCGAATTACCAACCCAGCTAGGAACTATAGTCGTATGCTAACAGGAAACAGAAGGGAAGAGAGGGGGGATTTTTCCGATTTTTTTTGCAAGACTTTTTTAATTTCTCTAAAAAAATCTATCAAAATTTACTTAAGTAATACTTTGCATTGCGGCATAAAACTGCCCTGGATTTCCTCAGGAAATTTTCCTGTGTGAGCAGAAAAAAATCTTTCGGAAGACTTTTTGTTGTTTGAACTTCAAATTCTTTAGATATTCCACGTGTGTATTCTGTGTATTCTTTGGACTTTCCACAGGAACTTCTTTGGAAATTGCATAAGAAATTCTTCATAATTACATGAGAAATTATTTTTAATTGCAACAGATAATTCTTTTTCATTTCCTAGGGAAGATTTTTGGATTTCCAAGAAATAATCTTTGGAATCTCCACAGGAAACTGTTTTCGGAATTTCCGTGAGAAACTCGTCGCAATTTCCACAGGAAAATTTTCGGGGCGATAGGCGGCGGTAGATGTCTACGAAAATCTACTAGGAGGGAGGGGGTTTAGAAATGTTAAATTTGTGTCTACGTGGTTTATGGACAGCCCCTATACTGCCGTGAATCGCATATCAGTCCCATCTTTGCTGGGTTTCCTATTCATATGGGACAAATATGCGATTCACGGCAGTATAGAAGCGGCTACCCAAGTAGAAGAAAACAGCAAAAGAATAACAAAATTTACCATTAATATATGAATAACAGAATAGCAAAATCTGATGTTATTTTGTTTGATATAGTTGCTAAAATAATAAAAATAATTGCAGACATTGCGAACAGCTAAAAAATAACTCATTTTGCCATTATAAGCAAGCCAATTAATAGCAAAATATTTGCAAAAACTGGAAATATCAAAAAAGTTATTATTAATATGTTGAAAATGCAAATGATAAATGTATAACAAACTTTTTTTTGGTCGGTGTTTCTTAACTGCTACTGTGCCGTGATCTGCGGTGGTACTCTGTTGCACAGAATCCACACAGAATCTATTTTTAGACATTCGTTATTGTTATCATTGCCGGGTCCATCTCATCGTGAGTAGAGGTGTGCGCCGCCACGCCAAGCCGCCGCTGACGACATTTTTGCATCGGCGCGCCGTCGTTCAAAATTTTCACGCCGCTGAATCATATTTTTCCACGCCGATTCAAATTTGAAGAAGTCCGCAGAATTTTCCGTGTAAATTTCGAAGATTCAATCGTATTTCCCGGATGATCCCAATATCATCACGTTGGGACTCCAGAGAAGTTTTCGTAAAAATACCAATGATTTCCTTGAAAATTATCGTTGAAATCCAGCGAGTCTCCCGCAGATATTCCGAAAAATGTACAGTGTAAATTTGACAAAATATTTCGTTGGGTATGTATTCTGGAGTACTCAACAAGAATTTTCTGAGAATTTTACAAACGATTTCCTGTACAAAATTTGGAACAATTTCTTATGAAAATTGTGAAAAGTTTCTCATGTTAATTTACAAACAATTTTCCTTGGGAACGGACCTTTCCTGTCAAAAATTGTATCTCGTGTTATTGTCTCAGTCGATTCTTTGGCTTATTTAAGGTCAGTTTTCCCAAATAGTCAATATTTTTTGAAGCCTCTAACCATTTTTAAAATCAAAAACCCAACTTAATTCACCGAATGGTGACACTGCCCTTCTCGCATTCAGCCAAGACACCAACCTTATATGGCATTTAAAAAATACTAGGAGGCGTCAAAAAATATGAGTTCTTCAGGAAAGTTGACCTTAAATAAGCCAAAGAATCGACTGAGCAAATACATTTTTTGACGGGAAAGATCAGTTGGAAAATGATTTCCAATAATCAATATTTTGGAAAAACTTGAAGAATTTTCCGGAAAAGATGCTCGCGTTGTTTTCTTAAAAATATCCCAAAAAAAAAATGTAAAAAAAATCTTCAAGAACATTATATTAAAAAATCACCACGTCGATTTACGCCGCCGTCACCGCCGGTTAAAAGGACTGTCGGCGTGACGCCAAACAGCCAAAAGACAAACGCCGCCGCCGTCAATTTTCGGACCGGCGCACAGCTCTAACAGTGAGTCCATTGTGTCCATTTATCCATATCGTGAATCAAGTTGCTTGTTGCATTGTTTGGATGCCATTTATCCGAGTACGTTGGAGGAGTGCCTCCGAGAAGATCAATTTGGCAGTCGTCATCGGACAGCCTTGTCGGTAAGACGCGTACCCCAAAACGCCACCGTTTGGGCCGTACCTTCGGCAATTGACAAGGGTTTGATGGAGGGGCTGGAAATCAAACCCATGGCCATTTGCTTATTAGGCGATCGTGTGCTCAGTTCCAATACTCACGCTTCCACGGGTCTTCCGATGACAATTGACCGCCAGCTGAGGGTGCGTCCTGTGGGGTCTGCCTAGGATGTGGTGGGGTTCGACAGTGGGCTCTGTTGAACTCCTATGAAAAGCTGCATGTGTCCCCAAGCAGGCCCTATCAAAGCGACCGTGTGCCGCTCAAAGCGCACTAGCCTAGTCCTGGTGTTGGGTGGGACTTTAAACAAATTTGACCCGACTGACCGAGCGTCTGTTCACCAAGGAGGTGCGGCTCCAACAGCGTCTGTTCTGGCATCCAGCGGCTGAGTATGAAATGCTATTCCCCGGAAGCTATACCTAAGATGGCAGCCCCATCCCGGTGGATAGGGAACCTTGGGCCAACAACCTACTGTTCCCGGAACATCAATTTGTTCGAGAATCCGATAATGAAAGAATATGGACTGATTTTACGGCGACGACGCTTAGCGCGAAACAACGGACACGAATAGGAACATGGAACGTTTTAAGCCCTAGCCCAGCAGGGTAAATTGGCACAACTTGCCAATGAGGCACGCCGCATGAAGCTTGAGATCCTGGGACTGAGTGAAGTCCGTTGGCCAAACTTTGGAGAACACAGAACGCCGTCGGGACAAGTTCTGCTATACTCTGGTTTACGAGGTGAACACGCTCCCCGGCATCGCGGAGTTGGCTTCCTACTAAGCGCTCTGGCACACAAGAATAATCGTTGCCAGATTTAGAACACGGGTCCGAAACCTTACTATGATCCAATGTTATGCGCCAACCGATGCTGCCGATCTGCAAGACAAAGAGAACTTCTAAAGCCAACTCAATGCCGTCGTAGATAGAATTCCGAAGGGTGATATCAAGATCTGTATGGATGACTTCAATGCGAAGATCGAATCCGACAACTCGAACCTTGAGCATTATGGGACGCCATGGTCTCGGAGAAATGAGCGAAAACGGAGAGCTGTTCGCAGAATTTTGTGGTAATAACGACATGGTGATCAAGGGATCGCTCTTCCCTCATCGACCGGTTCACAAGGTCACGTGGGTCTCCCGTGACGGCTTTACAGAAAATCAAATCGACCACATCTGCATCAGCCGAAAATGGAAACGGAGCCTTCTTGATGTACGGAATAAACGTAGTGCCGATATCGCGTCTGATCATCACCTCCTCATCGGCGAAATACGCCTGCGCATTGCGCGGATTCGTCGGCAGGAGGAAAGAGTTGGACGACGATTCAACACACGCCGACTGGAAGATGCCACGGTGAAACGGTCCTTCGTTGAAGAACTGGAGACGCGTGCTGCAGATATTCCGGAAGGTGGCAGCGTGGAAGACCAATGGACCGCCATCAAGAATGCCTTCATCACCACCAGCGAGAATAATCTGGGCGAACTACGCACCCAGAGAAAACAATGGATCACCGATGAGACCTGGAGAAAGATTGAGGAGCGAAGAGAAACCAAAGCCGCGATAGAGCGATCGAAAACCAGAGCAGGGCTGGTAGCGATCAATGCTGCTCTAAATAGTGACTTTAGTGACCAACACTGGTGAAAAAAGGGACCAAATAGTGACTTTCATCTGCAGAAAAAGTGACCAAATAGTGACTTTTATTTTCATTTTCAGTGACAGAAATTGACTTTTATTAAAGGTTAATAAGGCTGAAACAAATAATTTTCAAAAATTATGTCTCCCTCTAATATCTTTTGGTCAAAAATTGCGATTGACCGTGAGCCAAACCGCGGGCTGTTATGGCAGCCTCTAACCATGGAGCACCTAAATGACTTTGAATTGGCGGATGATGTTGCACTCCTCGCGCAACGGCGCTCTGATATGAAGAGTAAGCTCAACGACCTTGCCGAGCGCTCCTCTTCGGCAGGTTTAGTCATCAACGTCAACAAAACCAAATCGTTGGATGTAAACACGGTGACTCCTTTCAGTTTCACAGTAGCCGGGCAACAATTGGAGAATATTGAAAGTTTCCAATATCTTGGTAGCCAAATGGCGTCAGACGGCAGTACCAAGATCGACATAGGCGCACGGATCAAGAAAGCAAGGGCTGCCTTTGCGAGTTTAAGAAATATCTGGAAAAACAGGCAGATAAGTGAACGCACCAAAATACGAATTTTCAACTCTAACGTGAAATCTGTTAACAGCACAGATAGCTCGCTAGCGAAACATGGTGTGTATCAGTGGAGAACACTCAACGGCTGCAGGTGTTCATTAACAGATGCCTGTGGTATATAATTCGGGCCTGGTGGCCTCACAACTGGATCTCAAACAACGAGCTCCATCGTCGTTGTCACCAGAGGCCGATAGCAACAGAAATTCGGGATCGGAAGTGGGGCTGGGTCGGCCACACTCTACGTAGGGGCGGAAACGAAATCTGTAAACAAGCATTATACTGGAACCCAGCGGGACATCGCAGCAGAGGCAGACGCAGAGGCTCATGACGGCGAAGCCTCAATAAAGAAATAAAAGAAGTCGACCTAAATCTAACCTGGCAACAGGTTAAAGCGATAGCCGGGCAACGCTCAGGATGGAGATCTTTCAAGTCGGCCCTTTGCACCACCGGAGGTGTACAGGATCCATAAGTAAAGTAAATTTAATAAAAAACGGTTAGCAGTACGGGGTTGGACTTTCCTTCTACTGCATAATAAACGCAATTTTTCGATTTCGTATTTTATTTTGTGATATCACACTTGATACACAATATAAGAAAAGTACCCCCGTACAACCCCGTACTGCTTTCCGTTTTTAGTTAAAATGCTTCTGTAATTTTTTAGAAGAGTTTTAAAAAAATTCCAAGATGTTTCCTCGCGCAACTTATTTCAAATATCATCCTTCGACTTCTTCTTCTTCAATCAACCATAATCAATCAAGAAAGGCAAAAATAGAGCAAACGAATTCAACGGCTATAGACCCGGCAACGAATGAAGAAAACCGATTGGAAAGTCGGATCTTGGAACGTCAGAATTTCGAATGAACCCACCCGTGTTGGGCTCCTGACTCGTGGGATAAGCAGAAGGTTGGTGTGAGCGTGGCAGCAATCCACGAAATACAAAACCGGAGAATTCTAAAACGTGGAGCGGTGGATCCCATAACAATAGCATTAGCATTAGCATTGAGCATTTTGCACAAATTCTTAGGTGGTACAAGCCAAGACTATTGTATGAGTTTAGCATCACTTTCATCTGTGTTGTGTAACAGATATTGATTTGGGATTTATCACTATCTCTTAGATGAAAGCAATAGTCTAATAGTCGAGATCTGTCCTGGCCACGTCCTTGCGAATGCTGAGGCGAAGGACGGTTTATTGGACACCTACTTAAGAAATATGCAGAGAACTCTACGACCTCTCATAGGTCCCACGGGAGGTTTATGGATTGTGTGGAAGTTATAACAGTAGGAATCGTTTTGGTAGAAAGTGAAACACAAAAAAAAATAAGGTAGAAATACAAAGTAGGAAAGGGACGAGCCTGGAATTGAACCCACCGACCTCCTGCTTATAAGGCAAAAGCGGTAGCCACTATACTGCCTATAAATTCACAACATTCCCATGTAGATAGGAAATCAAGCAAACATGGGACTTTTATGAATTTATGGGCAATATACCACCGAGTTCGGATCCCATTACTATACACCTTCATTAAAGTACCACATCCACTATACCGGAGATTACAGAGCAGAACGTGGAGTTGGGTTTATGATGATCGGGTTATCCGACGCGAATTATCCGGTGGTAGTTGATAAGCGACCGCATTTGTGTGTTGAGAATGAAGGGCAAATTCTTCAACTACTAGCCTGATCAGCATTTATGCCCCAAACAACGATGAGCCTGATGACGTCAAGGATGCGTTCTAAGGGAATCTTGATAAGGTCTACAGAGAGTGCCCAACACACGATGTAAAGATTGCCATCGGGGATGCAAACGCTCAGATCGGGAGGGAAACCTTTTTTCGCTCTGTCATTAGTACGTAAAGCCTTGTGGTATAGGGTGCAACTATCCAGCGTCATGAATACACAAAACAACAGAACAATGCGTATACGGACGTTTTGGAATGCGCTTCCAATAGAAGCCAAGCAAGAAAGTCGGACATACGCATTCAAAAACGCCGTGAAATAAATATTTTGAATCAATAAATTTAGAATATTTTTACTTGACCCTCTGGCTTTTTTTCTTCTCTCTAAATAGCGATGAACTCTACCTATACTCTACGGTATTGTAATTTGTAATTTGTAATTGTAATTTATCAGCCTTCACCCTGGCCAACAGCGTTCGCCCATCTACACTTAAGTTAGGTGAAGACCTACCAAGCCTTCACCGTTATCATGCGCTAGACCGTATAGTACACCGGCTTCCAACCACAAGCAGGCGCTGGGTTTAACCAGTCCCACAAGTATCGGATACATTAAAAGAAAAGAGAGTTGATAGGAAAGGGAAATGTAGTTGAGAAGATTTACGTTTGCTGAAACGAGACAATGATTTTATGATTAGTATAGTAACTCCACGTAGATGGATAACGATTATTTCTAAGACCCATATGTATTCAAGTCCATGCCTCTCTGTCAATTGGTAACTGTAACTCCATGTTGGATGTTGCTGTTCTTCAAAAGCCGGTCGTCTGTAACAAAAAATAATAATGGAGGGGCCTCCATCATTGGCCCCCAAAGCATTAGTGATTGTTTTATACACCGTTTTTACTATATTAATTTGAGAATATATGTGTTGTATAAAGGTAGGTATTTTCAATCGACTTCTTTCACTACTATTAGAATATTTGATTTTTAATTCCTGTTCTACCCGTTTCGAATCTCAAGTGTATATCACATTGCTACATTGCTCCTATTTATTTAATGAATAAAACAATGAAGATTTGAATCATACAACTAGACAACACAATATGTTTCCTGCGTCGCGATATGTTGAGAAACAAGCTCCCTATCGTTTGCTGCCTAAGAATATAAATAATCAAACTGAATTAAAATAATCACACCAAACCTAAAAAACTCCTTATCGATCCCGAGTCAGCCGGCTGACACGCGTCAAAAATATGTTCCATGCGTGCCCTCCACATTAAGTAATATTATGAGTGCTGATCACTTATGACATCGAAAGATCGTGACTAAAATAGATGGAGATAGATGTTGATTCCGCTTATCAGTTTAGCATCACCAGTGGAAAATAATTCAAATCAACTTTGGTTATCAAAATGATATCCTTACCGCCCCGAAACTGCCATTACTCACTGAATCGGGGAATAAATGCAATGTTACGCAGAGTTTAAACCCTCTCTTGCGCTAAGTAATACTGAAAACAAACCTTCTAATAATATGATGCCTAGAAACAATCCTAAAATTGTGCGTGGTAAAATAAGTTATATTATTAGTTAATTTTGTTAAACCCTAACTACCCCACATTACACTGGCCCGCTTGGAGTCAACCGGTGGCACTTGGTCTTAGTATTCGTTTTCTTTAAAATTCTATAACAATTGACCACGCTTACCCCCCATATTAGTAATATGTAGAACGAATGCTTGACTATTACTATACTAAGTATAGTAAAAGACCGGAAGTAATAATTGGGCCAGCCACCACCCTATACTCTACGGTATTTATAAGAAAAATCACTTTAATAAAGCTTTTTTTTTAAAGTTGGGCATTATCCACGGATTTCGTTTCATTCGTCGGGCTGTCTCGGTTGGCCCCAAAACTATACGAGTCTCCCATCCTCCTCCTATCAACAGTTCGATTGTTGTGTGATCCTATGACGCCGATACGTAAACTTAGCGTACGAGAAAAGCATCCCAATCCAAAAAGATCATTTACTTACACCATACAATGTATCATTGGATTTTTTTAAAGCACAGGCCATGTTCTCCGGACTGTGACCATTCGATTCAAGAGAATAAAAAACAGTAATTTACAGACGTCGTAAACCTTCTCCTGTATACTGTCTTCGTTACAAATTTCGAAGTAGGTACGTATATAGACGAATCCAAGTAAAAATAAGAAGAACACACACGACGGTGTTAACTTTGACAGATCCTACAGCTCAGCATAGGGAGATCATTTTAAAATGCTTATAATAAATTCTAGGCAAATTGTAATTAAAATCTGATTGATGTACGGTACGGAAAAAGTTCCGAATTACATATCTGGAAGCTTATCTCAATTTTTTGATTTTTTTTCCAAAATGTATCTATCATACAGTTCGGAACTTTTTCCGTATCATACATCAATCAGATTTTAATTACATTTTGTCTAGAATTTATTATAAGCATTTTAAAATGATCTCCCTATGCTGAGCTGTAGGATCTGTCAAAGTTAACACCGTCGTGTGTCTTCTTCTTATTTTTACTTGGATTCGTCTATTACTAAGCGGGGACAGTTGTTACTCACCTGAATTATAATAATCCTCAAACTCGTCGTTATCGGACGAGTAATCCATGTCCGATTCCTGGTCTGCCATATTTCCTGGGTCGTCTAACTTTGGGTCCTGGTTGTTTCCGGCCAACAGTATCAAAGCATAAAACAGAACCGCTGTCTGGGATTCTCCGCAAATGATCGATTTTGTGTATTGCCCGTATTTCAGTGGGCACTTTCTCTTCCTCAAAGATTACTTCACCACTCAGCACTTATTT
>NW_026943052.1:0-3395 GCF_024139115.2 Armigeres subalbatus
CTTCCCCCTATTTTGTGTGAACGTCCAGCCTCGCAGCGCATGCGTTATAATATTGATTGTTTCCTAATTTGGACATATCGAAAACATTTTCCGCCCTGACTAGCGCTGACGGTCCATCCAACAGCAGCAGCAACAACAACAATGTTGTTGTTTTAGCTTCGTTACTTTCCTTCCTCTCATTGTTTTTCCTCTGTAACGCTTTTTATGCTGTTTCGTTTTATCATCTTTTCAGCTTTTTGATGATGCGATCGCAAATGCTGTTTTTATATTTTTGCATTTATTGTAGCATTTTATTGGCTACCGCACTGCGCAGCGCAACTGTATATACAGCAATGGCCTGCAACAGAAGGCTCATCGTCCGACTGCCCTCGAAAGTGACCACTCAAAGTTTTAGATCCACAATTATGGAGTTTCATGCTTCATCTCATCAAATCTTAATCCCGTTTTCATCATGCCCGAAGGAAAATAAGCACATTCACTTGCTTGCGACGGACCAAATTTGTACGCCGATGAATTGCAGTTCACTTTTTGCCCCTCGTAGCCAGTAGCCATTCTCCGTTTCGGTGAGTGGGTTCCTTGAGACAGACGAATCATAAGTAGAGAAATTGGCCGCTTCCGAGCTCCCGGGGTATTGTTGGGCATCGACCATTGCATTGGTTCGATTTTGCCTTCATCATTTTTATTCGAGCTGTCTGGTCGCTTAGCTCTAAGACCCAGAATAAACATTGAAGTCGCGTTCGTTTGAAATAGTGCTTGCACGCGGTTAGGCTCATCCATACCCTGTTTTGGCTTGATACATTTTGGGCGGCCTTTGCATGGCCCGGCGATGTAAACTCAGCAATGCCTCTGCATGTGTGTAAAACAACGAGAAGTCAATTCGGCCCAAAAATTTTCGCGATTCTGGCAAAAGTCATTTCGTCTGGACGCTGCTGCAGCACACTGGGTTCAGCAGAGTCGGTACAGTACACAACTGGGTGGCGTCAGTCGTAAAATAATCCACATGAAGGCAATTTGAATCGAAGAGACGACTCGCATATCCGGGGATGATATTTCGCGTTTAGTGGGAGTTCAATGCCGCCTAGTTGCGAATCAAAACCGGTAGCCGGTTGGGCATTGTCTGGTCTGTTACTGTTGCCGCTGCAGGTCTGCGCGGTTTAATCGTTTGCTAAGCGGTAGCCATTATTTTATGTCATCATGATAGAAACAACAAAACAGCATTGATGAATAAGCGTACCAAGAAATTAGGTGAGGACGGTGTTTCGAATTGTTTATGAATTAAATTTTTGGTATCAATCAGAATCATTTCTACTTTGGTGCAAATATAGAAGATTTATAATGGAATCTAGATATTTTATACAACTAGAACAATTTCGCACAATTCTTGCCTATTATTTGAAATAGCGTGAGTCTCTGTTTGAACCGCACTTCAATTTCCTTAACATGATTTGTTATTTGATCGTTAAATATAAATAGTACGCATTACAAAATATTTCGACATTGTTGCTTAATTGCAGCGGAAGCCTCAAACGTAAACATTGACTTTTCCCGCAATTCTGATCGCTCCCTTTCCTTCCAACTGGTACACTTCCGCAGCTTCTATGGAAGTGGAAAAACCCTCTGAAATACAGAGGAGAGTCAGTGTTCAGGATGTCAAAAGCTGTTTAGGCAATAAAATAATAATCATAACTATTTGCATAATTGGTAGTTAGACTGTTAAAAATGTATGACAAAACTTCAATGTGAATTGAACAATTTTATCAGAACGAAGATTAGGAAAAGGTGTTTTTTAGATTACAAAATTAGGCCTATCTCCTAAAAATAAAAAGGAGTTGAGATTTCCTTACTGAAGATTAACCTAGGCATAATTTGTTTTATATGTGTTGGTATCGGCCTTACATTTAGATGAAGTATTACTACAACTAGATTAATTGTTCAGTGTTCCGAAAAAATAGGTTAATATGGAAGTTGAAAATGGGCCACGTGAAAAGCTAAAGACGCTTCTAAGTAGCAGTGCCGTAGCGTGTGGTTAGCGAGGTTAACCTCCGCCAAGGGCGCCGGAATGAAGAATTATTATGCCATGAGAATTAAAACAATTTATTGGTGGAGATATTTTGAATAATCTAGACTCTAGGGAAAACAAAGAATATCTCTTTATTCCTACATCAACATGTTGAATGGTTTGGTCTTAGTTTTGACAGCTATTCCGGTTTTTCTGGGTCTTCTTGGAACCGTTACAAGGGATTAGTTGAATACGAAAAATTGACGAATTTTAAAATCCAAAATTGCGTGGATTGGATTATTTATAATTTTGGTCATTACTGATACAGTTATTACGGTCTTAAGGGACTACATCCGAGGCAGAACAAATTTTAAAAGGCCATTTTGTCTAAATCTAATAATACCGGGAAAACAGTGTAAGAATTTTTAGTAAAAGGTTTTTTTACATATTACGTAACGCTGAAGAAGGAGGAAGGGATCAATGAGGCGATTGAATCCGTATGTAAAATAAACGTGTACATACAAAAAGTGTTACGTGGGGGGGTTCAAAATCACCAAATTTAGTATTACGTAATGTTAGAAAGAACCTTGGACTTGGACTACCCAAGTAGTCCGAAAAAAGGATATTATGGTAACGGCTGTATTTTGGACCGGGCTCATATTTTGGACCACCTAGCTGAATTTTGCATTTATATCACACAAAACTAAATAAAGCATGCAACATTTCAAACTTTATTGCAAAAAGAAACTATCCGCAAAATTATACTCTTGACATTTGTTTCTTATAAAATATATAATTTACGAAAAAATATTGTCACGCATTTATTCCTTCAGGCTGGATTAGACCAAAACCAAGACGCCATTTGTAAAATTGAAGCCATTACTTCCAAAAGCTGTAGGTTTATTTGTGCATAGATTTAAAACATGTGCATTAGTGTTGTTGACTTATTTAAAACCTAATTTGAAGCAGTTTCATATCTCGAGTAAAACATTGTGAGTTTGAAAACAACAGTATTCTGAACATGTCGAAAATAGGTTCATTTTTCGTTAGACCGAACATATTTTCGACATACCTTTATGTTTAGTTCAAGATCTCTTAAACTTCTGTTTTTACCAACCATTTGTTTCTCTACGGTATCAAACCATTTCATAAATTACTGTTTCATACCGCATTTATGAACTGCAGATTCAATATTAATGTAACATAGCTACAAAGGAAAATGTCTATTAAACCAACATGCAACTGTTTTCATTTATTTCATTACGATCATTTGGAAAATAACGTGCAATCAGCAAAAGAAGAACAGGGCAACCCCTACTACCTATCAATAACACAAAATGGAACAGATGTGGCAAACTACACAAAAAAATATGGCAGGGGTGGTAACCAGGTGCAT
>NW_026943053.1:0-24201 GCF_024139115.2 Armigeres subalbatus
TTCTGGGCTCTGTGATACGAAACAAAAGAGTAGATGTAAATTGTGCTCGATCATGATTAAGATATGGACTTTGAAAAAAATGAACCGTGGTGGATTAAAGTTATTATTATTATTATTCTGTCTTTATTAAGGAGACTTTCAGCCCTAGGCTGGCTCGTCTCCGTAGTGGATTAAAGTGTATATTGAAGCGTTTGAAGGTTTTGATTGGGAACTTATTTCAAACACACTTTTCATCACCCCGTGGTGAATTTTTGGGTGATAAAAAAGGAAATGTGATGAAATCGAAAGAATTTTCTAAATTTTCTGGGGTTTGTCACCGGATTTGTCATCAGATAAAAACGTGACAAATTCGGGTCGAAAAGTCGCTCCAATATAATAATGCAGAAACTTTGCGTCTAGTAAGTAAAACATCAAACGAAATGCTGTTTTATTATATCATGAGAAACATTCCTGACGGAATCCAACCTTAGTATTCGCGTTATCAAGGCACATTCGATATGGAAGCAACGCACAACTGTAATTTTCATTTTTCAGCTTTGCTGCGTCTCAGCATGCGTGAAAAATAAAAATGACAGCCGTGCGCTACTTCCGTATCGAATGGTGTGCCCTTGAAAACGCGAGTACCCCGAAAACTGGATTCCGTCAGGAGTGACCTTAAATGAATCATTTAATATGTTCTTCTTTTATTTTTAAGTATAGAAGTATATTCATTTTAATATTATACTGTCATTCATTTTAATATTATCGGCAGGTGCCTTGCTACAATAGATGGTAGTATCATCATCATCATCATCATCATCATCATCATCATCATCATCATCATCATCATCATCATCATCATCATCATCATCATCATCAAAAGTATAATCATTTTAATATACAATTACAGTATTGACCCGATTTTATCACTCATGACATTGTCGGAGAAAGCAATTAAGGTCAGGTGGACGGAGCATGAAATTCGGAGTAATTATCTAACCTCCCGGAGCTCAAATGGTCTTGGTTTACTCATGCAGTGCTTTTCTCGAAGATGTTGTACTGTTTACAACAGTACGAGTCCCGGAAGGCTAATCTCGTCGGTGGCTGCGATATGGTGCCGGTTATGCTGCAGAAAAAGGAGTGCTTCTAAACCTAGACTTCGATCAGAATCCTGAAAAATCCTATCCTGAAAAAGCTTTGAGAACCAACGGAAAGCTGAAGTACGATTTTAGTCTACCAACTCAGCCTCCGTATTGACCAGAACACCCTTCGTGAAAGAGAATTATATCGCTCGAAACGCGTTCGGCAAGAAGGTTTCTCGAGACAGCACAACGCCCAAATATGATGGCATGGTCGCGAAACTAAAATATGAAGATTACTCACAAGGTTTCAAATTTGCATGTTGCCGAGCCGCCGTCGTTCGTAGAATTGTCCACAAACAGCAAATGTTTACAAAGCAGTGGTTATCGTTTTTCGTATCAGTGCCTCGAATTCCGAAAACTTTCTTCTTTCTTTCTTTCTTCGTTAGTCACGCGAACAGGAACGACATTAGCAATCTTATACATTTGAATCAACTAGTACGCTTTCCTATCAAAGAAGAAGTGCTTCATCGTCTTAGAAACAGCAAACACAAATCCCGCGGCGTTTACTTGCTCTTGAACACAAGCTAGACGCAAATCCACCGTTACGAGCTATTTTTTTGTTTTTGATGGGCTACAGCTCTTCGATGAACCTACGCCGAATAGAGTATCCTTCTCCGCTGTACTCGATCCTGAGCTAATCGCTTCCAGTGGCCCTGAAAATTGAGCGCCCTCAGGTTCTCTTCAACTGCAAAAAGCCATCGTGTACGCGGCCTTCCACGAAGCCTGGGGCCTCTTCCGGGTTCTCTACTAAATATTATCTTCGCTTGACGTTCTTCCGGCATACGAGCAACGTTACAATCACCCGACGACAATGTTCCACAATTTTTCCTTCCACATCACGCAATGTTACGCCCTTAAAGGACAATGATGAAACTCCACACCCTGCGAGAGTGGTTAAGGTATATTGTTGAACGACATTTTAATGACAAGTTCGATAATTCAGAAAACTCTAAACGACATCTTTCTTCACTTTTGGATGCCTGCTTTTGTTCTCATAGGTGACCGTCAAATGTATCACAAACATCCAGTTGCTTTGATCCACTGGGGCTTCTTAACCCGGCTGTCATGAAGGCTCTTGCAACAAACCTTTTGGAAGCACGACTACGACTGGAATCACCCGTTGCCGGAAGCATTTGATAATGAATGGGGAGATTACAAACTTCGTATCAACCACTTGAAAACTTTTCGCTTTTCTAGATACCTAGTAAATATTCACCTGTGGACTGATTCAACGATTATACTTCACAGACTGGTTGACTGCAAGTTCGTTCACATGGCAAATCTTTGTGGCCAGCCGGGTCGCAGAGATCATAGAACTTACAACCAACTGCACTTGGAACCACGTCACAGGTAACCAAAATCCCGCGGATATGGTCTAACGCGGCGTGAATGTTTACCAGCTTTTAGACGAATCGTTATGGTGCAATGGACCATTCGGAAGTTGTCGACCTTATCACTCGATTCTTGTCGCTCACAATTTATCTCCGTATCAGCGCTATGTGTAGACGTTTCGCTAATGATTTTCGCAGTATGTTGAAACAACCGTCGGCATAATCCGGGAGAGCTCAATACAACACTATCTGGAATACTCCGATTAGTACATGCCGAATATTTCGTTCCGGAGCTCAGTGCATTTCAAGGGGGAAGGCCAATCGCACCTCGATCCAAACTCCGATACCTCTATCCAGCTTTTCAAGACGATCTAATCCACGTTGGTGGCCGGCTCGAGCACGCTACCGTCGTCAATAATGATACTGTTCATACTTCCGGGAAAGCATACCCTCACGTGGCTGATCGCTCCCTCAATCCATCGTCAACAGCTACACATTGGTCCACAGTTGCTGGTGGCCATTATTCGCTAACAGTTTTGGCCGGCTATTTCGCGCTCAGCAGCATCGACACTCAGTCTCTTATAAGGCTTCCTCCGAGTCGCCATAATTTCATTTCATTCCGGCCTTATATCCCAATTTTGGTGGTCTGTAGGATGCATGCGTGAAGTCAATGAAACATTATCTTCGTCGTGTCATCGGAAGTGCAAACTTGCCAGGGAAGCCTTTTGTACCTTTCTCACTCCGGTTGAATCATGCCTGAATACGCGACCCATCACCCCACTGTTCAGTAGCCCAAGCAAGCCCTAACTCAGTTTCAAACCGATCTCCATAGAAAGTGTTCACATCATTTTAAAAAAAAAAATGTTCACATCATGCTTCCCAAAACTAATCTGCCATTTTTAAATTTCAAATAAAATCCACATCCAAACACGTAATTCGAATCTCCAACCAAATCATTAACAACAATCTACGCAACTCTCTGCCTCCTTTTCTTACTCTTTGTTTACATTTTCTAACACTGAACTCAAGTTAAACTCTGATCTCGAAATGTAGTCATAGATAGAGCTTACCAGGGTCTAAAACATCAATCTCTCATTAAAACAAAAAAAAAATCATTAACAAGATTCTACGCAACTCTTTGCTTATTTGTTCTTACTCTTTGTTTATATTTCCTAACACTAAACTCAAGTCAAACACGGATCTCGGAATGTATTCATTGATAGAGCTTACCAGGCTCCAGAACATCAATCTCTCATCAACAACAGAAAAAAAAAACATTAACAAGATTCTACGCAACTCTTTACTTACTTGTTGTTACTATTTGTTTACATTTTCTAACACTGAACTCAAGTCAAACACTGATCTCGGAATGCAGTCATGGATAGAGCTTACCAGGTTCTAGAACATCAATCTAACATCAAAATCAGAAAAAATATCATTAACAACATTCTACACAACTCGTTTCTCAGTTATTCTTACACTTTGCTTACATTTTCGAACAATGAACTCAAGTAAAACACTGATCTCGGAATGCAGTCATGCAAAGAACTTACCAGGCTCTAGAACATCAGTTTTGCATCAAAATCACACAAAAATAATTAACAATATTCTGTGCAACTCTTTGCAACATATCATAAATTATTCTCTACTCAACTCTTTGTTTACATGTTCTTACTCTGAATTCAAGTCAACCGCTGATCTTAAATATGCCGTCAAGGAAAGATCTTATGATTGTGTACCCTCTCAGGGGGAATGATTGTTTACCCTCTCCAGGGAATGATTTTGTACCCCCTCACGGGGGTTTGATAAAAATTTAAAAAGCCAGGAACACCGTACAGTGTCACAAATGTCACGTATGAAACTTTCACAATTAGGCTTTTTCCGCGTGTGTGTGTGTGTGTGTGTGTGTGTGTGTGTGTGTGTGTGTGTGTGTGCGTGTGTGTGTGTGTGTGTGTGTGTGTGTGTGTGTGTGTGTGTGTTTTTTTCAAACGAAAGAAGCACTCGCTATCCTGATTCATTTTTGTTTTTTTGTAATTTCGGGAGCGCAACTGAACCCAACGTACCGACTTGGCCATTGTCTCGTGTCAGGGGGAGAAGGCTGCATTCCAATTAGCCATCTCCAGTTGCTACTTGATCCGCAGCAGCTCGGAAGCACTACAACTTTTCGCGAAATACATCACAAAACTGAAGGCTAACTCCGCTCATCTGTCACCCTCACATTTGGCACTCATGACCAGTGTTGCCACAAGTACCGATTTATCTGGAAAGTTACAGATTTTTTAACAAATTTTGGTACAGATTCTGCACGGCACAGATTACAGATTTTTACCAAAAAGTACAGATTGGTACAGATTTTTAACACAGCATTAGAAAAGTAAATTTAATTCTGTTAATCATTCTCTGACGATAGGAATGATTGCGATTTTCATTTGATATTTTTTCAGATGAGAACAGTAGGCAAGTCACCGACTATAACTTCTCATCAAACTATAATAAACACAAAATTATCATTCGAATATAAACCTGATTAATACCAACTAAATGTCAACACTGTTAACAGTACCGTTAAATATTGTTTCGTGTTATGGCTCTGAGATAGGATTTCTTCCTATTAGTTCAAAACGTAATATCACAGAGAAACAGACGTCTCACTTAGAACAAAATGCAATCAGTATCATCGTCACGGAAACATTGCTGCCCAATGCTAAAATCACTGTGTTTGGCCAAACGGCAACCAGATGGCGGTAGTGCGCAAACGTCAACCACAAGCAAAATCGATGGAAGCGCCATCGGTGGCCGATTGACCACCTACAAAAAATTAAATCAACCGTTAAAAAGGTGAACGACGTAACATGTGTTGAGTGAGACGTTTGTTTCTTTGCACGCTTACTTCAGTTCACCCAAATATGGGTGAAGTATACCTAAAATCGTCGAAAAGTGCACATACGTATTTATGGGTGAATTGATCTTTACCTATTTATGAGTAAACCTAGATTACCCATATATAGGTAGTTAAATAGAGGTGATTTATTGGTAAACTTTACCCAAATATGGGTGATTTTATTTTGTTTGAAATTATTAATTATTAATTATTTTTTCTAATATTAATATCAAAAACAATAAAAATCTAAGAAATACATCATTTTATTATAACAAATAAATGAAATTTAAAACAGTATAAATATAACAGTATAACGAGGCATTTTATAATAGTACAATAATACTTGGTATTTACACTAAAATAAGGTCCAGCATCTAACAGCAGGTGCCGAGGATTACGCCGCAGTTGACATGCTTCCGGGTGTTAACGTTTGCTGCTGGAACATGGGTAGCATCTATTCACGGAGGTCGTTATAGTCCTGTTAAAAGTCAACATATTAAACATTGTGAAACTAGACTTGTGGATCCACTACTCAATAAAAATCCGGAACCTTCAAGTGACAGTGTTTTTTTTACGATTCATGCTTCTCTTCGGAGGTGGTGCGTGTCTCCCTTGGATTCTCCGAATTGGAAAATTATTTACTATTTCCGATGTGAAATTTCAAATGCAGATCGTTAAAAAGCTTCCGGTTTTCTATTGAGAATAATGTATTTAAACTTACCACAACAGAAGCTGGTGGGCACGGGCCTGCAACGGCTGATTCGATGGATAGGCTGACTTTTCATTTTACGGTTTCGCAGTTCCGTGAGCTGAAATCCCAGGGCTATAGATGGGCTGCTTGATGGTGGCATTGTCAATTCTCCCCTTTACTCAGGAGTAAACTGGCTACGGTATCAATTGAGAGATCCTTATTAAGTTGTACGCCACAGGTGCGGTAATTTGTTCACCGGTTGATTCTTTGTTTCCTCCTGGGAGATTTTTTCCTTTGGTCCGTGGCCCCTTAACTTGTTTCGACACCTATATAAAATGCAGAATTAGATGGATATAATAAATGAGGATACAGGCATACCTCGATAGTACGTACCTTCGGTAGTGCGTTCCCTCGATAGTACGTACCTGATTGTACGTACATTTTACCTCGATAGTACGTACACAAAAAATTTTTTTTTTCATTCAATTTTCTTTACGATTTTAGTAAAAATTTGAATATGCTTTGATCATAGCACATGCGGGGGTCCTTCATATGTTACGTAATAATTTCACAACTGATTTAAACACCATCGTGAGCTTATAAGGAATTTAGTAGCAAAACTTTGAAAAAGCAGCGTGTCATAAATGTTTACCAGTCTTACGTAACACATATTATACTATCATTTTAAACAATTGAAGGAACATCTGAAACAGCTGAGCGATGCGGAGCACGTCCAAGCCCTCATAAAGCAGAATGTCAGCAAGAAGAATTCTTTTGTCTTGGACGCGTTCGCACACGCACTCGTGTGAGTATGTCATCAGCATAAGAGTGTTAGCAGCAATAAATGAAATTTTATGGGTATAATTGTCTTAGAAAGCAGATTAGCTATCCACTGAATTGAACAATTATTAAGTTTATGAATTATTTTATATATCAAGGAAATTAGTTTCAGTTCTAGAACCCTTCCCCATGCATTAGTTCACCTGATAGACCAGAAAATATTTTCCCGAAGAGTAAATTAATTTCATCATGGGATTGGTGATTTATAAAATAGAATTTTCGGCAAGATATTTTACTGTTTAATTAAGTTTAGTTCCATTCTATCCACTTGTCGGTAACAATTTTTTTTTCTTGAGAAACAAATTAGCAGCGTTACTAAAATGAGAAAAAAATTTGGTGGAAAATTCCTCTGAGACGTCTTACTTAGAATTCCGATAAAGTTTATCATGGAACAGTAGTTTCTCCCTAGGGTTCTCCCTGGGATACCTTGGTAGTTTGGTCGAAAATTCCATACATGATTTAACTGGATATTCTACCTAGACCTGTGCGCCGATTGAAATTTTATCGACCGTGAGGCGTGATGGATCATTTTTAGCCAGTGCTAGTGGCGTGGTGGTGATTGGCGTGAGTCAGCGTGAATCAATTTCGTGTATTACAAGTATTCCGGAATTTATCTGGATGTTCCTCCAGGAATTCCTGCGGAAGTTTCTCCGGGAATTCCTACGGGAGTTTTTCCCGATATTTCTCTGAAAGTTCCTACAGGAATTCCTCCCGACATCCATCCGTTAATCCTTCCAAATATACCCTCCATTATTTTCGCGGTAATTTCTTCAGCAATTCATTTAGGAATTCTCTTAGAAATTCCATATCCCCTTTCCCAGAACTTCCACCAGAAAATCATTCAGAAATTCCCATGTAAACTCCTCCGGGTATTCTCTCTGGAGTTACTCCAGAGATTCCATCAAGATCTCTCCATCAATTACTTCGAGGTCTTTCCGGATTTTCTTCAGAAAATCACGTGGAAGCCCTTGATACCCACGCCCCAGGAATGCTTCCAGAAATGCCACATCTCCTGGAAAATTGTTCCCGTTTTTTTTTTCAGGAATTCTCTTGGAAAGTCCATGCAAAAATCGTCTGCAAATTCATCTGACTAGAAAAAATAAATTTCGCCAAAACCAGTGCTGGAAATACTCGCTTCACGAGTAAGAAAAGAGTGTAATTGGGCCTACCAGAAATGCCACACTCGCTCGAACCTACTGCCTGCATTGCTTGCTTTGTTCGCGAGTACGGGCAGAGCAAAGACAAAAAGCAGGGCAGTATTTTTTCGCGAGTAAAATCACGATCGCGAGTATTTGTGGTTACTTCAAACAAAATGGATAAATTTCACTTAATATAAACACAGTAATAATGAATAAATCTCGTTTAATCTTTTCAGTGATTTGGTAACATTTTTTCCATGAATTAATTTGAATATCGCAATCAACAGAACAACACGAAAGCTATTGATTGCTGTATTCAAATAATTCATGCAAAAATGTCACTTAGGTCCTTTTGAAAAGTTAAGCGAGAAATGTGTTCTTGCTCGAACATCCATGAGAATTATGTTCCGATGTAGGTTTATGACCTTTTTGTAAATTAACCCGAATGACCCGCTAAGCTCCACGGACATTTTTTCGCTTTCTGTTTTCTTTGCGAATAGTAGGTAGGCAAGAAAAGGCAAAACAAGTGTTCAATAGTATTTTACATGGCATGGGTTTTGTGAACAAGGTTCACAGATATCCACCACTGGTCAAAACTCTTTTGGAATTACCTACAAAAATTACCCTTGAAATTCCTCTGGAAATTATTTAAGGGATTCTCCCGGAAGATCCTGCAGCCATTCTCGAAATTTCTACGGTACTTCGCTTAAAATTTCTTTAAAAAATCATCCAAAATGCCCTTCAGTATTTTCCGAGATTTTTTTTCCAGGAATTTGCAGCAATATCTTAAAACAATAACCCCGAAAATTCTTCGAGAAACTCTCTCACTTTTTATTCCAGAAATTCCTCCATGTATTCTACCAAAAAAATCCGCCAATAATTTAACCGGAAATTACTTCAAGAACTTCTTCAGAAATCGATTTGAAAGTTCCCCCGAAAAGTTCTTCAAAAATTATCCGGGAATTCGTTTCGGAATTATAACAGAATTTTCTCAAATTATTCTGCAGAAAATTCCTTTAATATCTGCTCCGGGAAGTTCCTGTTTCAGAATGAATAGAAGTATCCGGAAAGATTCCCTGAAGAATTTCTTAAAGTAATTTTTGAAAAAAAAAATCACGATGTATTTCTTGGTTTGAGTTTGAGTTTCGAAAATTCTTGATGGATTCACCTATGGATTTCCTGGAGATATTCTCGAAAAAAAAACCTAGAAGAATATCGGAAACAAATCTAGGAGAAATTTGAAAATAAGAAGTTTTTGAATGAATTCCCTAAGGAATTTTCAGAGGAAAATATGTATGAATGTCAAAACAAATTTCAAATAAAGTTTTGAAATAATTTCAAACTAAAACACGAAAAAAATTCTAGTAGAATTTCAGATATTCCAAACACACATTTTCAGAAAAAAAGTATCTTTATGTTTGGCCGAGAATGTATTGAATGGTGGCCATGTTGCCAAAAATTATCCCACGTCGCACTTTTTGTTGTTATCTGCATACTTATCTTAGTGTTATGTACTTATGTATATAATTACGAATCATAATGAAGGTTCCTTCAAATCAACGCGATGCGTTTGTTGCTATAGCTGACAGTTTGTCGCTTTGGTAAGGAAGCGTCAATAGAGCCAATAAAATCGCAACGTCAGTGACAGCGCAGGACAACCTTAAACCTTTTCATTTACATAAAATCTATAGGTGGAATCCATAAAATACGTCACGTAAAAATGTTGTGATCAACTACTTTTTGTAGTAACATGCATAATTATGCATGATGTGTAACATATCTTTAAAAGGTCACGAATATCACGTAATTTATGGATGTTCCGAAGCATTAACATACAATATTTCATAAAAACAATAGCCTCACATTTACAAGGACGATAAGTTTGCGCAATGCTATATGTATTTCAAGAAAAATCTAAGTCATGCTGGTCCGTTGTGTACTATATCAAATATAAATTTGCTTAGAATACAGAGCCTTCTATCGAAATTTTGGCTTCCGATCAGTTTTATAAACATTACACCACTTCCAAATAAATAGAAAGGCAAAAAAAAATTTTTTGTTCGGTGTTTTTTGCTTTGATAGTATTGTATTGCTTCGATAGTACGCACACTAAAACTACGGAGGTGTACGTACTATCGAGGTATGCCTGTATCTATTAGTTAACAAATCTGCATTTACTTACCGTTTATTAGCTAATGAATCCACAGAAATTTATTTGTTGATTTTGCACTTGTACTGCCTGCCGAACAGCAAAAGATCATTTTCAGGAAAACAAGGACGCTCAAATATTTTCAACCAAATATGGGTAAATTCGTTTACTCATATATGGGTTGAGCCACTTTTATAATAAAATGAGTAAAATTTACTGATAAACTTAGTGCATTCCACCCATAATATAAGTAAAATTCGCATTACCTAAATATGGGTAAATGAAGTACCCATAAATAGGTGAATTGATCTAAGCTCGTGTGGTAATACTAACGATAAATGCTTGAATCTAATGTCGAATTCGTTTTTAAACCTGGGTCAGTGCCAACCCGAACCCTGAATAAAAACATTTTCAGTTCCATCTGTCGTTGGATATGTTGGTGCGTAGCATCGTGTTTGTTTTGATTCGAAACATATGATCCAGGACATCCAGTGCACTGGCAGTGCGTTGGCGTTGACTAATCAGGATCATGATAAACAAATATGATAGTGGAATTTACTTTTTGGTGGATATAAACAGGAACTGCCCTGGAATTCATCTCATGGCTCCGATATTCATCCTATTAAAAAACAAAGCAATGGAAAAGAATTTGATTGTTTATTATTTTTGGGATTTTTCTCAAAGCAGTGAGCACAAATGTTGACAAAACGAGGCGACGAAATTGGTGCTGCATTTCTTTTGTTTCGTTGAGATGAATATATGTTCAGTGAGATGGAGATCGAAACAGTTCCCCTATTTAATTATATTCAATAATCCCGTGCATATTTTTATACCAAGAATTCCGTATTTTCCGTATTTCCGTAAATTCGTCTATTTCTGCAAGTTTTTTTTTTTTTTGGAAAACACTCAGAAGCATGTAATATGTCCAGGATTCGCTAATTTTTTTCCCTTGCTATCTCTCCTGATAAAGGTAGCCTCACACCTCGGGAAAATTTTCCGCCGGATTTTGGGCCCCGTGCATTTTCAATTTTCAAGAATCTCCCGGAGGAATTGCTCAAGGTACTTCCGGGGAATTTATGTACGGAACTTCAGGATCAATTCCTGAAGGATACTTGAGTAAGTTCCTGTATTCTAGAAATATTTCCTGAAGGAATTATATTGTAGGAATTTCCAAGTTAGTTCCTGGAGCAACTTCCAGAGAAAATCCTGGAACAGTATTCAAAGATATTCCTAGAGGAATTTTCAAAGGAATTCATCTCGAAAGGATCCTTGAAAAAATATGGAGGAATTTTTGAAAGATATCGCCAAAAATTCAAGAAAGAATTATTGAAAGAATTTCTGAAGTAATTTTTGGCAGAATTCTGGAAGAAAATTTTGAAACGCACGAAAAGAAATTCTGCATAAGAAATAATTCTATTTGGTATTCCTCAAATATATTTTTCTGACAATTTTAGTGGATGTTGTGAACGGGTTTCAAGGGGAATTCTAAACCATATAATTCCATCCACCGACCTAATTTAGGACATCATCTGTGAGGAAAACTGAATGAACTTAAGGAATACATAACTTTCCTAACAATTATTTTTAAAACTGAATCTAAACAACATTGCCGGATTAATTTCATTTTAAACTACAATAACAAATATCACAAAATTCCTCGAAAAAGATTTTCAACGCGCATTTTATTTTAATAAACAGATAGTTTCTGTTTCTTCCTTCTGCTTGTTTATTCCATCCAGTCCCACCCACCCACGTGGTTTTGACAGTTGTAGTACAGTTGTATTGGTGAACCTGGTGCGAAACCGTGAAACAACACAGTGCAAAACCTGACAGCTTTGGGGTTGAACTAGTGCGAACCTAGTTCCAACCTGGAGCGAATAAAAACACTTTGACAGCACTTTAGTTGGAACTGGTTCCAACCTAGGTTGGAACTTTTAAAACGAATTCGACATAAGATACGATTTTTGAACGATTTTTACTCTCTGGCAAGTTGTTATCAATTGATAATTCAAACTTACATCGCGTGTGAGTGTTCATCAGCTTTGATTTATTTAAAACATAATCTTTCCAATCTCTGCTCTGTTACAAAACAAATGATTAAAAATGCAAGTCAAAACGAGGAGTTTGTATTCTATTTAGTTTTAATGTCATATAAAACTATCGTTAGTTAAAAAGTGACAAAATAATATCAACTCATCCCTAGTAACACTGACGGTTCTATCATGGTTTATAGCATACTTGAAGAGTAAATCGTTGTCTCCAAAAGCATTATAAATCATTATTATTACTTGGGATGCAGGAAAAAATATTGAATATTAAACGACATGTAAAATAGTATCTAATGTTGAAAATATGAAGTAAAATTACAGGAAGTTACTATTTTACAGGTAACCAAAGAATATGTTAACTACAACTTATTGTAATACATTTTCAAAAGAAATCCTTGAAATTCATAATAGCAGTTTGTGCAACAAGTTGCAAACACGGTGTGTTTGTCCGAAGAGGCTTATTTTCAAAAAATCAGTATCTCTAAAACACTCACTACACGGAAGTATAGGTTTTCCTCTTCAAGTAGGTGCATTTTTAAAATGTTCTATCGGGGGTCATTTTTCCATACATTTTTGGGGGGGTTTAATCGGCTATCATTTGAGATTTCTATGAAGTTTGCACCAAAAATAGCGAAAAAAAATTAATATTGTTCTAGAGCCCCCGATAGAACATTTTAGTTTACCCACTATATGAAAGAGGAGAGCATATACTTTCACGTGGTTGGTGTTTCAGAGATACTGATTTTTGAAAAATAATGTCTCCCCATAGACACACCGTGGCAAAAAGATGATTTTTTCAGCACGAGTTGTAGGGTAAAGTGCCCAATAGTGGACCCCTAACCAATAGTGGACCCTCCAGCCATTTTTGCATTATTATTGCAGGCACAATGTCAATATTTCCTAAGGAAATTCCATCGGGAGAACCTACCTTACACAGTCCTATGATTTGACGGCATTGAAACTAAAGAGTGAAATCGTCTTTAGTGATCTTGTACTTGACTCGAGTCGAGTATGTAATGATCAAAGACGACCTACACAGTTGTATCGAAATACGTATCGCAAAGATAACGAAAATTGTTCGGTGGAATTAATGGCGGTACTTTAATCTCATTTTGATACTATATTCCACTAAAGTATTACTATATATTTTCCGATAAAGAATTGTTTAACAGATAATGGTAGTTTTACAACTGGTACTGCATGTTTTTACAACGTCTATTTTCGAGTCTTAACATTTGAACAAAATATCTGAATACTATTTGTACTTCGTTTTAAAGAAAGTATGCATTACGCAGTGCCGGTAGTGCGGTTGGCCAGGCTGCTCCCAAGGGCGTTCTAGGGGGGCGCTGGAACTAAGAATTATCACTATGCAGAACAATTGTACTATGTCGCCGATGAGAGCCGGATAACAATAAATCGAGCGAAATCCAAAAGTTTGTGGCAATAGATATTTTGAGCTATCTAAATCTGAAAAAATATTTCTTTTATCTTTCGTTAATTGGTGTCATATGGATTGGTCTTAGTTTTGAGATCTTAATTGGTTTCTAAAGGACTTTTGAAACCAGTTACAAGTTTTATTTAATGGCTGATAATGAGAAGTAGTAATATGGGTTTTGAAAAATTTAAATTTAGATTTGCTAAGCTTTTCATAGGAAAAACTCTATGTATCGGAAAAAGACTGTCATGTATTTACTGGGCCAAATGAAATTACCAATTGCTGTAGTCCTGAAATCAAAGCCAGAGTCAAATAAATATTACTATGAGTTTAATTTGGAAGTAGAGGGTTGTGTATTTAAAATAATAGTTCTCATAAGAAATACTAGAATAAGAGATCGGTAAGACCTCTTGACGATAAGACGAAGACTTGTTTCCAATCTGAACCGTCAAAAGTGGTCCCAATTTCAAAAACAAAAAGTCTTCAAGTGCTGCTGTATTACTTCAATGATTTCTTGCATTTTCACATGTCACATTTCTGTAGTTTTTCACTCCGTCATCTCTGATTGTAGGGTTGCTAGTTTTCATCTGACAAATTTGCTGAATTTGAATATCTCAAATGAGGAAATTTAAGCAGGTACAAATTTGCCTTGCTAGAACTTTTAGTTCATTGTTTAATTTATTGTGGAACACTTTCCTTAATGACTCTAGGTGTTCAGATCAGGTTTTCTTCTATTATCATCAATGGTTCAGATCCTACTGTTTTTAATTTTTATCAAAATTTTTGAGTTGAATTTTACTGACCTGAATATGTCCAGAAGTACCTAAAAACTTCTGAAAGACCCATAGTTTGAGCTTTCTCAACTGAATAGGTCTGATTGGGATTTCAGTCACCACCTGACCCACTCTTGACTTGATTCGACTAGGTACGATGGCGATTCCAGCCATCTAACAACATCTAGAGCTGAGCCACGACCTAACTATAGGTCACCATGTTTCTCTAAACCATTGACCCACCCACTCCAGGGTTAGATTTTCTTAACCCGATTAGGCATTGGATTTCTTTAACGTGACTAAATCCAGTAATTCCTTCAAACCACCGATTAAGCTTCACACCAGCCGGATTTCTTTCGATCCGAATAGGTTCAATGGTGTTTCCGATCATCAGCAAACCTGCCTTCTAAAATCAAGATTCGACTCTAACATCGACCATCTTTCTCCATACACCCATTATTGAAACTTTAGTGCATTGGCTCCAAATCACTGACGTCCTAATTTAGAATTGGATTTTTCTTGATTGGTCGATAAACAAGTCCAAGAAGCGATTCCAGGTGTAAAACGACACCTTTTGGAGTCGGATATTATTGTCCCATTTGATCAGCAACAAGACGATGAAAGTTTCAAAATCTGGAATTTATTTCGAATCTTTATTATATTGCAATACATACATAAATTTGTTTCTTTTTGTTAAACATGCTAAGCTAGATTTCTCATCACTAGTGCTTTTGAGAAAGTTTCATCATTAATACACACAGAAGCCAAAATTGAAAGATATTATGATGTCCATCCGAAATACATCATTCATTCTAGTACGTGGATTCACGTTTTTATTACTTTATTATTTATTAGCCTATTGATCTGTCCAGAGGATCGTCAGTGGTTACATATTTTGTAAATAGTTAGTCAAAAATGATAAATGAGTTTTAAAATTTCTTAGACTTTTTTCAACCTAATTTCTTTCTTTCTTCTTATTGGCATTATATCCTCACACTGGGACAGAGTTACCTCTAGTGGGGTTGCAAGTGCTGGAAGTGCTTATTTATGTATTGGTCATTAAGCACTTTCAGCGCTTGCAATCCATCAGACTTTACAAACCAATCTTCCTGCACAAGAGCTGTAATTTAAAGCACATTTAATAAATTAAACATTTTAATTTTTCCCTTTCAAAGTGTAAGATCCACTTTTTTCTTAAACATAAAATGCAAATATATTAGTTTCCTCGGTGAGCAAGGGGCGCCAAATAAAGGTTTCGCCATGGTGCTTATACCCCTACGCTACGGCTCTGATTAAGCAGCACTCCGAGGGGAATACAGTTACATGCTTTTTCAGTACCCCAAAATCCATTACCCTGAAAACCATTACCTGAATGTATACCACCCCGAAAGCGCTGGCAGTACTTTAAACATTTCAAAGGCGTAGCTTTCCAGTATCATTTTTTAAACCCACAGATATTGATGAATCCTAAACGACAATCAAAAGAATAAAAATAGTTAGAGTTTCTTGGAAAAACGCATTGAAGATTTAACCAGATTTGAATGAAGATTTAATCGCCCACTGCGGGACGTCCAAATCGCCATCGGTGACATGAACGCACAGGTAGGAAGGGAGGAAGGTACAGACCGGTCATCGGACCGGATAGTCTGCACACCATATCGAGATGTCAACGGCTAACGATGTACAAAATCCTCGCAGCCCTCCCGCGGAATGGTAGTCCAAAGGTTCTCTTCCTCGCAAAACATCCACAAGGCGCCATGGAGATCACCTAACCAAGAAACGGAAAACTAAATCGTTCACGTTCTAATCGACGGTAAATTCTTCTTCGATATCACGAACGTACGCAAATACCGCAGTGCGAAAATTGAATACGACTCATCACCTCGTTGCAGTATGCGTGTCTGCGCTAAAAACTCTCGACGGTGTACAACACGCGTCGGAGTCGTCCGTCATGGCTTAATATTGGGCGGCTACAAGACGGTAGATTCAGCCCAAGACTACGCGCGCAGCAGCTGGCGATACTTCCAACGGAAGAGCAGCTAGGCGCAGCATCTCTTGAAGATGGCTGGAGAGAGCACCTGATCCGCTATTGGAAGCACCGTGAACGCATGCATCAGGCACGGTGGCTCCGGATCAGAGAAACCGGGATCGGTAAGGACGGCGAATGCAGCAGTTAGTTGAGGAGAAGAATGCAGCATGGGCGATTTAAGCTGTAACACCCGCACGAAGGCGAATCGAGAGGCACGATACAAACGGGCGCGGAACAGATGTAAACTCGATTTTCTGGAGTGAAAAAGTGCCAGCAGGATGACTGGAGACCGCGAAGAGACGGATGAACTGTACCGCGCTTATAACGCACGAAAGTTCTATAATAAGTTGAACCGTTCACGTAAGGCTGACGTGCCAATGCCTGATATGTGTAAGGACATAAACGGGAATCTTTCTTACAAATGAGCGTGAGGTGATCCGCAAAGGTGGCGGCAGCATTACGGTGAAGAACCCTGAATGGCGATATGGCAGACAACGGTGGCGGTACAGTAATGAACCCAGGAGCACGTTTATATGCGACTTCCTCCACCTGAATCTCCAGGGAAATCCAGGAGGAGATCGGTCATTGAAAAATATCAAAGCCCCTGGAGTTGAATGCCAACTACCAGGAGAGTGATGAACATTTACAGAGGCACTGGCCAGAGCGCTGCTGTAACTGGATGATTACCGCGCCTTGGGAGGATGAGGATGTCTGCCGCAGGAGTGGATGGAAGGTGTAGTGTCATCTATCTATTCAATTTGTACAAGAAAAGCAAAAATAGGAACGTTTTGGCAAAATACAAAAAAACAATAAAATTGCTGCCATGCATCAAGTTGCCATTGCTCTCCGCGAAATCTTATTAGAATTGAGGATCAGATCCAAACTATGTTACTTCGTTTTGATATCTGTGATTGCGTTTCATGGTTGAGATTCGTTGATTTCCACCAATTTCTAAATCTCTTTAATAATTATCGGTATTATATAAAATCATTAGTTTTAGAAAGTTGCAGAAACAGCAATGGTTCAAAAATTGGCTTACATATTAACGATCAAAGTTTACCGCATTTTCGCCGGGAGTTATTTTGTAATCGCACCCTTGGAGTAGAAAACAAAAGCGTAGTCCTACGACGAAAACAGATTTAAAAATTCTCATTACCAGTCTTTTTTAGCCTGAGATGTTCTAAACAGGTTTATATCCGGCATTACCTGACCATATCTGACCAGTTTCAGGGAAAAGCTATTTACCGTGCTTCATTATTAAATGTAAATTGATTTATATTCTAAGGTTTATTTAAATCCAACCGACATCATTCAACCGTTAACAAGTTGATCCGATTCAACTCTGTTACGTAATACAAATCAGCCGTCATTTCATAAAATATTTGTCATGCTTTGACATTATCTGTAAGGACAGAGCAAAATCAGTGCAGCATTTAATTCTGGTAGCGGTTCCATGTGCAGAAGAAACAATTTTACTGACTGCAGTACCATCCCCAGTTCCACTAATGCATTTGGTTCGCATCCCCATTACGGAAGGCAATTGACTGTTAAAGCTTCTCCCTCATGCGCCCCGAAATAATTCCCGCATAATTCAATCATCGTCATTCTACGGACCACCGTTACCGAGTTGGCAGTTCCAATTCCAAAGCCGGCTGAGCACAGTGTTTGAACAGAACGGAACCTGATCTACCTGGAGCAGCGCTGGCGCTGACTTGTTCGGTTCCCCGAACGCCTATCCTCCCTGCAAACTGCAATTTATAATAAACTTTACCAAGACCACGCTAGGAGGCACTGGAGCGTTATGAAATCGTAAACCAACGATGATATTAAGATCGTGACTGGGGATTTATTCATAAGATGGAGAGAGCGGCCGGCGCAGCGGTCCGACTGGGTTGTTTTGCCCTGATTTCTACTTGGCGAACAAATCCGCTTTGAAAACTTACTCGTCAATAGACCATTGTCAGCGATGGCGTAATCTATTTTCCGTGGCCACGTGTGAGCAGCATCTCTAGCAAAATAGACACGCAATCGCCTATGCAGTATGAATGAGTAAAGTTGGTCGGATGGTGTGGTTCTCTGAAACCCGGTAGCTCAGTAGGAATTTGTGCCCCAGTGAAGACAGAGAAGATGTAGAGGAAGGACACATCTGATCGTGTCCTTTATCCCGCAATATATGCTCATTTCAAGCCAAAATTCGGACAGATTCCCCATCTCTTGCATAGGGAAACTTTCAACATCAAGCAGAGAAATGTCAGGACGCGAACCTTTTGTCGTCAGTCAAGCGATTTTATGGAAATAGCACCAGTGTCCTACAATTAACTATCCATTCATTATAGTTTCAAGCCGTAGATAAATCTATCTAATATTGAGGATACGTTTCTTATACGAAAATCAACCTATTTTTTACTGAATTTGCGTTATTTCTCTTAATTTACAGATAAGGCGTCACATTTACATAGCTTTAATATTGTTTACAAATTGTTCACTTAAGTAAACTATCTAATGAATCATTCACCCTATCTCATGAAACGTGAAGAAATAACTGAATTTCATTTTCATTGAGCATCTATTGATAATAAATTAGTAATGAAACTCATTTGTATCTTATAGGACTTACCTATTGAACATCTTGATTAATCCACCATAGATGATAATGCTTTTCTCGATCATTATACAATGTACCAAAAAAAGTTCTTTAAAGAGGTAAAAATAGCACAAAAATGAAGCCATTAATGATTTTTGACTGATAGACTTCCATAATTCTTATTCTTCTGTAGAATTCCAAATTCTTGAAATAATTAAATAATTTTGTTTTTAGCATTATTTCTGAGTATAAAATTATAACAGAAGAATTCATATTAAAATTGTGTATAGATGAAATCAGTGCGGACAAAATTTTAACATGTTAAAAATCGGGTCATGTTAAAAAATCGGTCAACATGTTAAAAAAAATCCTCTGTTGCGTTTATAGAGCTAAAGAAAGTGAAACGCTTTAAATACCTCAGTATAATACTCGATCTTATAATTTCATGGAGACGGCTCCATTAGAGCAAATTAGGCGTATAGTAGCCCATTATGCTGTTTGATGTATCGATTCGCAATACGTACCAAGAAGCGCCCACGTGAAGTATTAATATGGCTGCGCATAATTCTACTTCGATACTTGATGGGCTACAGCTTTTCGATGAACCCACCTATGGGAGCATCCTCTCCACTGACCTCGATCCTGGGCCACTCGCTTCCAGTCGCCCCAAAGTTGAGCGTCCTCAGGTCCTTTTCAGCAGCAAAAACATCGGCTACGCGGCCCGGATAGTGAAAAAATCATGTGGTAAAAGCATTTGTGTATCTTGAAATATTAGTTACGTGCGATAATCACGTTACCGCGAGGTAAAGTGCGCCGTATTGCAGCTGGTTATTACGCGACATCTCAATCCAGTCCCGTAACCTGTAAAGGGAAGACAAACCGCGCTGTATTCTACTTCGGATTCTTCCGATAGCCGACACTCACAAGTGTTAGCAAAGACGCGGGAGGCTGATCGGAGAGGTTCTGGAGCTTGGTTGAGCGTAAGGTGCTGCGGACAATACTTCAGCGGTAAACGGCATCTGGCGGCGCCGCATGAATCACGAGTTGTACCAGGTTTAGTAAAGGCCTGGATATCGTTA
Source organism: Armigeres subalbatus (assembly GCF_024139115.2). Classification (NCBI taxonomy): domain Eukaryota; kingdom Metazoa; phylum Arthropoda; class Insecta; order Diptera; family Culicidae; genus Armigeres; species Armigeres subalbatus. The sequence goes on from NW_026943053.1 coordinate 20,101, forward strand.
ATCTGATACATACGACAGACGCTGTAGGCTGCACAAGTTTACTATATGCTGGAAGAACGTCAAGCGAAGATAAGGCCAGTAGTATTTTCCAGGTTCCCGGTCCAGCATACACAATATTTTTTGATTATATTTTGGGTGGATCGGATCTTTTAGCCACAACATGGTGTTTTTGGTTTTGTTTCGTGCTTGGTATGTTAGTGTAATGTTATGCCCCTGGAAAATTCAGCTTTCCTCCCTTTTACCTTTCGGAGCTAGAGAGTTGTAGTGCTGATTGATTCTATGTCGAAGAATCTTTCTGATGAAACCATTGTGATTAGTGGTTGTTCTTAAGAATTCGCCATACTGTTAAGGTGGTGTTGTGCCTGTCTGATAACGTCTGTTAATTTAATTGTTCGTTCTTTCAATGCAATGGTTGTATTCGGGGTTTATGCTGGAATGGGCTCATCGAATTGAAGTATTGGGATACCTTCTCTGTTTCAACCACTGGCAAGCATTGAGGAAGTGGAGGCAGGTAATGTGTCGTCAATTCAGCCCTTTGAGTGTCTGGAGTTGGTTACACAGAACTTCATTTTCCGAGAAACATGCCAGAATCAGATCGTCACGATTGCAGTGTTTTATTTCGTCGTTTTCACGACTGAAATACAAAAACTCGAAAAGTACACTATAGGGTCATTCATGTAGTTTCAATACCAGATGCATCTTTCGACAAAAATAGTTTGACGATTAATCTTCTAAAGGTGAGTTGAGAAAATTATTTTTCCGTCAGATCGAGATAGGGAAAAGGGAAAACTCATTGGAAAGAAAGTGAAAATGAAAAATATGATTTTAAAGGGGTTTTATATAAAATGTTCCAAGTTTGTTTATATATAAGTGATAGAGACTGGGCATGTTCAGTGGAAGTTGCTCGTTATTACAATTTTCTACAATCTTATGGAAGACACGGTGTGTCTATCTGGTTTGACAACTTTGTAGAAGAGACGAAAAATGTGAAAAATCATCAGAATTAGTTCTAGCTTCTAGCTAAAAAGAATGTTTTGAGGTTTCATAACACACATAAAACGTTTGTTTGTCATAATATATATATATATATATATATATGGGTATATATATTGTAGAATTGGTTTCAAGAAAAACACTTTTTCAAATTTTTTACAATACCTCTTATTCAGTTCTTTTGATGCCCTGATGCTCTGGGATGTAATTTCAGCCAAATCGGTCAACGTTTATGCGGTGCTAAACTCGTTGGAAGTTTATATGGAAAAATGTATGCAGAAACATCCAAAACAGTACTTGGCAGTTGGAAGGCACACTTTACGATCAAGAACAATTTATACTCATTCAGTTCTTGTAGAATTAAATATGCAGAATGTTATGTTGAAAACCGCAGGAAGGATTAAAAGTTTTATAGGCAAAGATATAGGCATTTTACCTGGAGTGTTGTAGGGATTGAATTCATTTCATTTCAAAGCAGAAATGATATTTGCTCAAACCCCACTCCAGAGAAATGTTAATAATTTAGCCAAGCAAACTCTAAACTTCTCATGGTTTTCTGCATGGAAGATTCCAAATTAAATTCTTCATATCTCAATGAGTGCTCATAGTTATTCATCGTAAGTTAAAGTGCCGTCCAACCGCAAATCACTGTTTTTGGATGTTTCAATACATTTTTCATATAAACTTCCAACGAGTCAGAAAACGCCCAAGCGTTGAATTCTTCGATTTGGCTGAAATTTTGTCCAGAGCATCAGCACCAAATAGAGCTGAATAAGAGGGTACCCATCGGCAAATTGAAAAAGTTTTTCCTATACTAATTTGAGCCACCCTAATATATATATATATATATATATATATATATATATATATATATATATATATATATATATATATATATATATATATAAGTTTTATAGGTTTTACCTTCTACAAATTCAGAAATGCACAAAAATATATAATTTATATTTATATCAAGAATTCATAAAAAATAATTCAAAGAATTCTAAATTTCAAAAGTATTCAGACATCACGAAAATACAATAAACTTAAGACAGTACATATGTCGAAGCGTTTCGATTTGATTAATGTTGGAAATATCTAAGCGTAGCTAGGTAAATTTTAGGACGCATTGATGAACTGGAGGCATTGACTATTGAGCGTCTGTTGGATCCTGCTGTTTCAAAAGCCAGAGGTTGGTATTGAAAATCACTAAGGAAGTTCGCAGAAGATACTTAAACAATTTAAGTGAAAGTGTGAAAGCGATGACAAAGAGAAAAATGCAGCCAAATCCAGTAAAATTTGGGAATAACTGGCAAAATAAATTTTATAACAAATACTATGAAAAACAAATGGAGATCACAGTTGAGCTTCAAGTATTTTTGGTATAATAAATTTAATACGCTTTGCGTTTTGTTCTCAATTCTTATTAGTGTGTTTTTAATTGTAAACTAAGTTGAATACAGGCATGTCTTATGTGGAATTCCTTTTAAAATTATTATCCTAACTTTAACAAATTCCAATGATTTTTCACAGTAAAACTTCCTATCTCTTATAAAACCAAAGTTATTCAAATATAATGATTTTTGTAATACAAAGCTTTTAACACAGCAATCGAGAAGACTCCTTGTCAACAAAAGTTTATAAGAGAGAAAGACTTGGCATGTCTAGAAAAATTATCATAATATAATTTGCTACAATCTTTGGTGAAGACACTATATGTCTATCTCATTCCAAGGAAAATAATTTTCTCAACTCACCTTTAGGGTATTTAAATTCATCAAACTATTTTTACCGAAAGCATAAAATCTAAATATCTTGAAACTTCAGTGAACGAACCCAACAAAAAATCAACACTTTTCGAGTTTTTGTATTTCACCCGTGTGAAACGACAAAATGATCACTGTGGATTGTAAGCTTTTGCTTCTGCGCCCAGCTTGAGAGGAGTGGTTTCATTGCCAATGCGTGTGAGCACCCTCATTGCCGCATACGGACGTTGGATGTGCGTATTATGCTCTGCACTACCGTGAACAACAAGGATCGGCAAAGTGAGTGCTGATGTCTTATTTTCCAGCAGCCGTAATATCCAACAACGGAGGCGCCAGAACAACTGCAGGCGTATCAAATCTAGCGCAGGCTACAGCTTCCACATCTACAATGACGCTACCTTGATGGGTACCAGCTTTACTCACTGTTCGCAGCAGAAGTACGTCAACCACGACATCGACGGTATTCCCGAGACTGTTTCCGACGGTAACTACAACCAATCAAGGTCAGTCAATCCTAACAGAGCTGATTAAATTTATGTAATTACTAAACTCTAAATCAAATACATTCTTGTTTTTCCTTATTTCACATTTATAATTAGTTAGTAAATCATTTATATTGCTACAGGATGCCAAAATGTTTCAAATTGTACACCATAACATTTCATATATAACGGTGGTTTTTTTTATACGGTTGGAATTCAATAATTTCCTTGTTAAATCTGAATTTTCACAGCTTGGTTGCCCCCTGAATTTTCTTTGATTTTTGCAATTTTTTCAGAAGGTTAACTCATCGTTTTACTGACGCTGGAAGGTCTTAAATCTACCAAAACCAAAAATCGTAAAAAACCTGGGTGTAATCCATAATGCCAGTTTTCATTCTTTTTTTCCAATCACTTCATTTAATAATTCCAAGGGGTCTATTACATTAATTCTCATATTTTTGATTATCAACGTCTTTAGCAAAAATCCCAGACTAAACTTGAATTCCTTACATGTTTTCAAACGGTGCTCAACATCATCGATTTGATCGCATACATTACATAAATTCATTTTCTGTTCCTCGAATTTTGTTATGTTTGAAAAAGTTTGTTACGAGTTGGAATTAAATTATTTATGAACAGATAGCGCTAGTTGTTGGTTTGCACTTATGGAACTTCCTGTTTAAATTAAACCATATATTTTCTCCTGTTATCATGTAAGCGTTTTCTTTTCATAGTAGGCTTGAATTTTCATATTTTCAATTAAAAACTATAAATTTGTTGGGTGGAGTTTATGCCAGTGAGCTTCACAAGATTTTCTGTATTTTTCATGTAGATTCCTGTAGTTCTTCCCAGTTTAAGAT
>NW_026943054.1:0-1478 GCF_024139115.2 Armigeres subalbatus
CCTTTCATATATTTTGGCCATAAATATGGTCCCATAGTCCAATCTGACCAATTTTCAATAGCAAACAATGGAACAGGACTCCCTGTCAAATGCAACTTGTTGCAAGCAAATCAATCAACGATTTGTTCCATAAAGTGTAAGTGTCCATAAAGTGTAAAGAACAAAAATATGAATTAAACTCAATTATTTCTAAATAAGGCAGCTAATGCATGAACACGGATTTCCGAATTAGACCTGTGCGCCGAAGTATTTGTGAACGGCGGCGGCGTAAGGCCATTTTTACACCGGCGGCGGCGTCGGCGGCGTCACGCCGCAAGCAATGTTCGGCGGCGGCGGCGGCGTGATTCGGCGTGAAGAATTTTTAGCTGAGAAAAAAGTTGCACGCAGCCATATGATGCTTTTATTATTTTTATGTACAATTACTAGCTATAGCTGTATACAGTCAGACTGATGGGGTGAACATCCTAATAGGTGTAGCTTGTATGTCCACAGCAAAAGTTTACATAACATCCTCCACTAGGATATTGGCGCATCACAGCACATAAGTTCATTGGAAAGTAATTTGGGTACAAATCCAGAAATTCGTTTGGAAATTTCTTAAAATATTCCTCAGAAAATTCGAAAAAGGAATTTCGCTAATGAATTTCTTCAGAACTTCCTCTAAGAATTCCCTTAAAAATTTATTTGGGTATTTCTTCGGAAATTCTTCAAAAGTTCCTTCAGGAATTTCCTTAGAAATTATTTTAGGGATTGCTTCAAAAATCCCTTTACGGAGTCTTCTGGGAATTTCTTTAGAAATTCATTCGAAAACTTTTTCAGGAGTTCCTTTGAAAATTCCTTTAAAAATTCCTTAGAAAATTCCCATGGAAAATCTTTCAAGAGAAATACCTACGGACACTGTTTTAGGAATACATTCGGAAATCCATTTTAGAAAAACCTTTGAAATTTGATTTAGGATTTTTTTAGAAATTCCTTCAGGAATTTATTTTTGGAATTTCTAGTGAAAATTCTTCCAGTAATTCCTCAACAATTTCTTTTGAAATTCTAGGAAGATATTTTTGGTATTCTCTCGAAATTTCCCTCTGGAATTTATTTAGAACTTTCTCTAGGAATTCTTTCCAAATTTCCTATAGGAATTCCTTCGAACAAAATTCCTTTAGCAACTTTTCTAGATATTCTTGTAGATCTCCGAAAATTTATTTTTAAATTCCTCTAAGAATTCTTTCAGGAAATTCAGCAGGAAATGCCTGCTAGCTGGTTTGACGGCCTCATTTGCCCACTCTATAAAAACAGACTGGAGTGCGCCAGTTACGGAGGAATCCTTAACTCGGCGTACAAAATGATGTCCCGTGTTTTGTTCAATAGATTTAAACCGCTGGAAGAGTACTTCGTCGGTGAATACCAGGAAAGTTTTTGTGAGAGCCGATTAACGACGGATCAAAAGTTTATCTTCAGACAAATCCTCGATAAATTCCGGG
>NW_026943055.1:0-14138 GCF_024139115.2 Armigeres subalbatus
AATATTCGAAACAAGCAGTTTCGAATCTTGTCGAAAGAAACGTGGATTTTCAAACAAATGGCGGATCTTTGGATCACAAATCAGCTGTTCTCACGAATGTCATAAAAACCTGTACCAATCAATTAGTTGAACAAAGTTTGTATCTCAAAATAATTCGAACAGCTGGTACAATTTAGACCTCTTGCGCCTTAAACGTAAAAGGGATAAGTTGTACAGAAAATTTTATGAACATAATAGTGATTATCGTTGGAATAGGTACCAGGTTGCGCGTAATAAATATTCGCAACGTTTGAAACGTACGCGATGCGAATATATTCAGAGGAAAATTGATCAACATCAAAACAACAGCAAAGAGTTATGGAAAATATTGAAATCACTTTTGAAACCTAGTACTAGTAAACCGCGGTCCATAACTTTTGATGGCACACTAGAACTATCAGAACAATTAATTGCAGATAAGTTTAACGAATATTTTGTCAGCAGTGTTTCATCGATTAATGCATCTATTGAATTAGTTGATGAACCCGACGAAATCCGACAGCCGATCAATGTTAACTGTAGATTTGAAGGCTTTCACCCAATAACATTGGAAGAATTAAGGAATATTTGCTTCTCGATGGGAAAAACGGCTGGTGTAGATAACGTAAATGCAAAAGTGATACAAGACTGCTTTGATGTCATCGGAGACAGTTTGCTGGACCTAATTAATGAATCTATACAAACTGGGCACGTGCCACAAGTTTGGAAGGAATCCTTGTGATTCCCATACAAAAGTTGCTGGAACGATTAAATCCAAAGAGTTTCGTCCCATCAACATGTTGCACACATTAGAAAATTTTAGAACTTGTTATTAAAGGCCAGCTGCTAGAGTATTTAAATAATAATAACTTGCTCATACCGGAACAATCGGGATATCGAGAAGGTCATTCTTGTGAAACCGCATTGAACTTGGTATTGGCTAAATGGAAAGAAAAAGTAGAGCAGAAAGATACGATTGTTGGGGTGTTCTTGGATCTAAAACGCGCTTTTGAAACAATTTCTCGGCCCTTATTATTTAAAACAATTCAGCGCTTTGGAATTTCGGGTTCTGCTTACAAATGGTTTGAAAGCTATTTGAGTGACAGATCTCAACGGACTGCTTTTAACGATTGTGTATCAAGTCCCGTGGAGAACATGCTCGGGGTGCCAAAGGGAAGTGTATTAGGGCCTATTTTATTCATTATGTACATAAATGACATACGACGAGTCTTACCATTTTGTGATATAAATCTTTTTGCTGATGACACCGTGCTGTTCCTTGCAGCTCAAAACCTAGGAGAGCCTGTTTCTCACTTAAACGAAGATTTGCATTCTCTAAGTAGATGGTTGAAATATAAACAGTTAAAATTGAACATAAGTAAAACTAACTTCATGATAATTTCGCGGAACCGAATAAGTGAAAATGTCTCTGTTATGATGGATGATGAGGGCAATTGATCGCGTACTGGAGATTAAATATCTTGGCGTGATTATTGATGACAAGCTAATATTTGACAAACATATTGACAATGTTATCAAGAAAATTGCCAAGAAGTATGGAATTCTTTGCCGATTAAAAAACGATTTGACCATTGCTAGTAAAATATTGTTGTATAAATCAATCATCTCTCCTCATCTGGATTTTTGCCCGTCCATCCTATTCTTGGCTAACGGTACACAAATATCTTACAGCGTTTGCAAAATAAAATAATGCGCTTGATTTTGAGATGCAATAGGTTCACTTCCTCAACTTTTTTGTTAGACGCCTTGCAGTGGCTGTCAGTGAAGCAACGCATTGTTTATTTGACTATGGTGTTCATTTTTAAAGTAATTAATGGTTTGCTGCCTCGATATTTGTGTGATCGAATTGAAAGAGGAAGTGACATTCATAGATATAATACGAGAAACGCGGTTGATGTAAGAACACCTTTCTTTTTGCATGGTGCTTCACAAAATTCATTGTTCTACAAGGGTGTAAATGTTTTCAATTCGATGCCTACACACATCAAACGGGCAGCAGGGACAGTAGGGACAGCATGGACCATGTCCAAGGGCTTGACGACCCCTCCCCAGCTGTCTGCGAGTCAGGGAGAACTGCCTAGGGCGTGGTGGGATTTAGCAGTGGGCTCTGCTAAAATCCCTCCCAAAAACCACAAGTGCCCGTAAGCAGACTCTATCAAAGCGACTGTGTGCCGCTTCAAAGCACAAGCCCAGGGAGTGCCATTGGCACATCAGGATTGATCCCAGTAAGATCCTGATTATGGTATACTGGTTTGCATGTTATTGGTCTTGTTTTTGGATATTGAGATATTGTGAACGCAAGGGCTGGTAGTCTGGTTATTCTATTCTCTTAAGTAAGGCCAGGTGACACCGACCTGGAAACGGCGAATGGGCTAATGGCCAGGCTGTCTTCCGTCCCCTAAAACCGTGGCAGGCCTTGTGGCACGCAGTACAATCCTGTGGCTCAGCTGGTAGCTGAGTGGGAGTAAACTCAGATGCTCCTTCCTGACTAGCGCTGATCTGACTATGAACACGAAAGTGACAACCCTCGCGTGCCTTCCTGCATACCGCAAAGTATGTATAGATATAACCATGGGATCGTGAAGGCGACAACACCAACAGGATTCGACAGCAGCCACCGCAAGGAGGACCCAACAAACATGAGTTTCCCATTAAAAATTTCAAAAACGACGAAGGAAGGAGGTGAGGCGAATGGCGACAAGGAGAACCCTTTCGCCAGGCGCAGTGGCCTTGATCGGTCACCCCAAAGATCGCCGGGGGAGGCGATGGCGGAGCACGTGGTGGGTCGGAAGAGGTGCCGGTGGATGTTAAGATGGACGGCCCTCTGACCAAAGTCATTAACTCGGTGATGACTAACCACGGTGAGGATGGAGTCAGACGATGGAGGTGATTACGGACGTTTCGGACGTAATCATGTCCTTCCTGGACAACCGAGTGAATTATAGTAAGGACTTAAAACGGGCCGTACTAACCCTCTGCGCTCTAGTCGTGGGCGAAGTCAGGTGGAAGTCCTTGCTGGAAGCCAATGGGAGGCGGAGCACAAGATCCGTCTTCTTACTGAAGAAAAAATTGGCAGTTAGCCAAGCCAAGAAGGCCTCGAAGGAGGCCGAATCGAAAGATTCGGCTCCTTGCAGAAGGAAGCAGCTGGCGGAGGCCAGACTGCAGAACTTAAACGGCGTATGGCTAACAGCGGAGCAACTCCTAAGCTTAGTAGGGTCACGCAGGAGGCGGACCTGAAAGTAGCTAATAAAGTCTCGGCACGGACCGCAGAAAAGGTCGAGTGGAGACCGAGAGGAAAATGGTACCTCCACCTAGGAAGATACCAGAGGACCGCCGGGAGGAAGATCTACCATGGACAAAGGTAGTGAATCCTAAAAAGGAGAAAAGAAGCCGCCAGCAGGTCGCAAGGGAGTGCGACCAAGGGAAAGGATCCAGCCACCGCCAAGAAGGGTAGAGCCCGTGAGGAAAAGGGTGCGCCTTCTAGTGGGGAGTGGCAAGCGGAAGGATAGAGGTGAAGCGATCATTGTCAAGGCTGACGATAAAAGCTACGCCGAAGTCCTAAAGACTATGAGAGGCACCGAGAAGCTCTCTAGTCTAGGAGGGATGTCAACTGCATCCGAAGAACGCGCAAAGGCGAGATGATTCTCGTCTTGAAGCGGGATGCTACTCGGAAGAGTTCCGAGTATAAAAAGTTGACGGAAGAGGTCCTGGGTGACAGGGTCCAGGTTGAGAGCCCTGTGCCCAGTCCTGAACGGCATCCAGTGCAAGGGCATGGATGAAATAACCGAAGCCGGAGACCTGGTAGACGCACTGGAAGGATCAGTGTAATGTCGAGATCCAGGAATCCGCGATTCGGTTACGCAAAGGCTTTGCGTAACCGAATCGCGGATTCCTGGATCTCGGCATTACGATCGCTTCAGTGCGTCCAGCTTCGGTTCGACCACTATTCAGTGCCCAGCTTCCAGTGAGACCTTCCGATCAGTTGATCCAGGAAGAGACGCAGGTGTGAACATCCAAACTTAATCCTTTGCTTCTAGGAAGACAGTTGAAGCCGTGCGTGGTTACTGAGCGACGTCGAACCAGTATCGCTTTTGAGGCATCTAATTGTACCACAAATTGCGGCATTCAGCGAAAAGTCTGCAGAATGCAATGAAATTAAAAATTTTACTAATCCAGCGTTACCGTTCTGGATGCAAACTACGACGTGACAATTTTTTCAAGTGCGGCAGATTTACGCTAGAAATGTACCATTGAAATTCAAAAATGACGTGCAATCGAGTCTGTTCACCCGTGAGCAATGTCGATGACTCCAGGCATCCATTGAACATTACCTTTCGCGATTATCAAACAACTATGAGGTCTCTTTATCGACTTCAATTACCACGTTGTACTTGTTGTACTTAAAACGTGGATTTTCATACATCTAACGACTTTAACATCATTTATAGCGATGTCTTCATTTCCTGATCTTTTAAGATCTGAATGAAGTCATCGGAAGAAAAATTATCAGACATGCCCATCACTTTCCAATCTTGGCACCGATGATGGGACAACAGCGTTATAACTCTCACCCAATTCGCTTTGAATGCCTTCTTTGACAGCGTTAACATTATACCCTGTTGCACACTCAGCAATAATAGAGCCGTCTTTCCGTTTCTAAAGTTACTGATCTTATTGTGTTTTTGGATCTAACTTTTTGTTCCAAAAACTTGCGAGTATCATCGCTACTTTGATTGGACTCTTTCGGTTTTATCACAATAACCGGACGAGTCTTGAAACCACTTTACATCATTAATAGCAACACTTTTCTTGATTTCTTTATAACTACTACTTTTAGTCCCAGTGCTTTTTAACGACATCCGCGAAGCTAATATTCTCATTGAAAACATCATCAACGTCTTCTTGAACTTTACGCTTTTGACGTAAACTACGTCTAAGGGAAGACTCAGATACAGGGGTGTAAAACGGAAATTTCCAAATTCGAGACCGTCACGAAATTAGGATAGATTTCAAACGCTAATAGCGTCTTTATCTTTCGATGGATTTTCGACATTTGCTTATCAATCGATTCAGAAACTCTCCAGCAATTTGCCAATTCTGTTGATACTATTGATTATCAACGTTAAACTATTGAAAATGTTGTTTATTTCCAAACCGGGTGAAAAATTCAATTCCGTTCATAAATCCCCAACACGGACATCAGATTGCAGTAAGGTACGGGCCTTTTGATTCACTGCTTCGTTTTCCCTGTGTATAAAAAGCCTTGTGTTTCGCGTGCGCGCGTCATTTTCATTCTGGATGTCACGGCGGAAGCGGACCAGGGCGTCCAGAAGCGGTCCCAGTGACAACGACTGTCTCAGCAATGTGGTGGTGCGGATGAAATTGTTTCGGTCAGTGGTGGTGGGGTCGTGGAAGCAGCAGGTACATCTATTTCATCCGTGTCCCATCTACGGCAGATCTGGCAATCGACGGCGATCGTTGAACCGAATCATCGGATAGCGGTCGCGCAGCCAGTGGCTGCTGTCAATAAGGCACTAAGTGGCAATTAATCGGTTCTTTTCAGGACCATCATTATATTTGGGAGGACGGTTAAGTTGAAATAATTTTCCTAAAGTGCAACCGTTAGGAACTGGAAAATTCTTCGGTGAAATTTTCTAGCGTAATTCGGAGTTATATGATTTTAGTGATTGAGAATGTTGATGTTAGACGAACTTTCTTCATAGAACAAAGCATAATTGTTTGGCATCGGTAGCGGAATCATAACATTAGTGCCGGTCCGAGCATTGGCTGTCATCGGAAGATTGCTACAGCAATTCATTCACTAATGTGGCGTTTGCAACGATTTGGATGTTGTCGGCACAACATGAAATTTTCCCGCGAGACTCTAATTTTTTATTTGTCCTGTTGATGATTGAAAAAGAAATCGGTTCCGAGATGAACTTTATTCAACGCTAACGTCGGTAGTTGAATCCCAAGCAAGTATCGGAAGGAGACCATGCAAACAATTGATTCGCATTATGACTGAAGAAAATTGTATGGCGTCAGTATTGATGTTTGCTACAGATTTTTTGACGTAAATTTCGTCTAAGGGGAAGACTCAGATACAGGGTTTAAAACGGAAATTTCCAAATTCGAGACTGTCACAAAATTGGGATAGATTTCAAACGCTAATAGCGTCTTTATCTTTCGATGGATTTTCGACATTTGCTTATCAGTCGATTCGGAAACCCTTCAGCAATTTGCCAATGCTATTGATACTATTGATTATCATTAATGCTTAATTTTTTTCTACAACAAATATGATTTTGAAAAAGTGTCACCGGCGCGTGCTTACTCGCAATCTCCATGCTGATACATTTACAGTTACATCAATCAACTGAAAACCGAAATACGCCACTCCAAAATTACGAGGTGACAATGTTAGAAAGAGACAAAAGATAGGAAAAATAAAACGGTGTGTAGTGCCTCCCCGAGTCACCTTGGGAAGATCCTTTAATTACGTAACGCAAAAATTTCAACCCCCCCCCCCCCCTATGTCACACTTTTTGTATGAAGCATCTAAAAATTATGTATGGGTCGTCACACTTCGCCCAACCCCCCTCCCCCTCTAAGCGTTACGTAATTCGTGGACGCTCCCAAAACAACTTTCATTGATGGTAGCCGATCGATAGTACTTCATATCAAATATCATATCATATCATAGCATATCAAAAGAATATTGTGGCCAAATTTCATAAAATTTGGTCAACAAAACCCCTGACAATAATAGAGACAAAACCTGCCAAAGCCATCATTCCCACAATTTCAGACAAGAAAATTTTAATCTGAGCGCTGCTAATGTTGATGACGACGACCGGGCGACCCACACCATCGGCGGGGATAAAATTTCCGGTAGTAGCTCCGCGGATGCCGAAGGTGGTACCACGGTCTGCTCTCCGCGATAACTCGAACGAAATGGCTCGCGCGCTATCAGGATGAGCTGCTTTCTTGTAATAAATAAATTTGAACCTGTAGCCACGCCCCTTTGGAAGGTGTGTGACGGTTACACAATATTTGCAGTCATACCCGGACAACAAAGAGGCGGGACTAATGAGCCATCTTTATTGATTATAAGAAAACTGCTCTCCCGCGCGCGCGAGGCATTTCATTTGAAATGTCGTGGAGAGCGGTTTCTAACATCGGCAGAGTTGCCGAGCGAATTCCAGCTCGTGTCGTGGATCATGTGGTCTTCGTCGACATATTTTGAAATTAATCGGTTCTTCTCAGGGCCACCATTCTACACAAAAGGAAGATTGAGGCGAGGCGAATTTTATTCAAAGTGAAAATAAACCGCTTTGCGACGCCATAAAGTTGCCTGCCGTCCGTAGCAGAATCACGAGCGCGCATCGGAGGAGATGGCTTCAGTGGCAGTGAAATTCTTATTCGGTGTTGTTATTCCAGCAGCACAATTATGGACGCGCGTCTTAGGTGCTGCAAATATGTATTCAATATGGATGGCGTCAGTTGTTCCCCAAGTGAAATTTTCTATCAAGATAATGATTTTCAGAATCACCATTTTACACAAAGAATTAATTTGCCAGCATTTTTGACGTAAACTACGTCTGAGGGGAAGCCTCAGATACAGGGTGCAAAATGAAAATTTCCAAATTGGGGGGACGGTCACGAAATCATGTAAGATTTCAAACGGCAATAGCGTTTCATCTTTCGATGGATTTTCGACATTTGCTTATCAATCGATTCGGAAACACTCCATCAATTTGCCAATTCTATTGATACTATTGATTATCAACGTTAAACTATTGAAAATGTTATTTCTTTTCAAATCGGGTGAAAAATTCAATCCCGTTCATAAATCCCCAACACGGACATCAGATTGCAGTAACGTACGGGCCTTTTGACCCACTGCTTCGTTTTCCCTGTGTATAAAGGCCCCGATGTTTCAACTTTTCATCCGTGTTCCCCAACAGCATCGTTGAATCTGGCAATCAACGTCGTGCTGTTGATGAGGCTTTATAAGTGGAAATTAATCGGTTCTTTTCAGGACCACCATTATGTTTGGGAGGAAGGTTAAGATTGAAATAAATTTTTGACGTAAACTACGTCTAAGGGGAAGAACTCAGATACAGGGTGTAAAACGGAAATTTCCAAATTCGAGGACCGTCGCTTGAAATTAGGATAGATTTCTAACACTAATAGCGTCTTTATCTTTCGATGGATTTTAATCACTTACTCTGCAGAAGTCGAATGATGGATTGAATCTTATGAATTTTTGCGTTACTGCTGCCCGATTTATTGCAACAATCTCATGAATTTACTCTCAGTCAAACCAAATTCACTCCAATGAAAAATTTAATGCCCTGAAAAGGACAGATTTCAGATCATGCGGATTTCTAATCACCAACACAACAGCAACCATTCAATAGTCAGAATATCACAAGAGTATTTCACTCAAATGCAGATGCTGGCTCTATGGCTCTACCGCTACACTGCAACAGATTGCCATCGTTGGATTCTCTGTCGCAACGATCCTGTTACGAGCGCTACCTACGCTATCGGTGGGAACGAAGAGCGTGCGTCAGGAGTCAGGAGAAGCTGCAAAAATGTATTTGTATGGATGGAAATTAAACCTGAAACAAGTAGCAGTCTATCTACTAAAATAATAATCTTGAGGGGAAATTTCACTGGTATTGATGTTATCCATGCGAATAAATTTTTGTAGCGTCCCTGACGCACGGTCACCAAGCGATTAATATGAACTTTGATCAAAATTCGTCTCGCCTCAAATTATGGCTTAAGAGCTGCTTTCACTGATGACACTTCAGACGCAACCGTTGCAGAAATAAACACCACCATATCCGCCATCGTAGAGACCCGCAAGAAAATTCCATCCGAGTGCTGTTGATGCTGACGGAGACCCACACCATCGCCGGGAATAAAATTTCCGGTAGGAGCTCCGCCGATGCCGAAGGTGGTACTATGGTCTGGTCTCCGCGACATCTCGAACAGAAATGGCTCGCGCGCTATCGGAAGAGCTGCTTTCTTGTAATCAATAAAGTTGAGCCTGTAGCCACGCTTCTTTTGAGTAGTAGTAGTAGTAAAATTCTTCTTTATTTACACATTTTTGTTCTACAATTATTTTGACATGTGTACAGTGATCAGCCGGCTTGGCCTCAACTTCAATTTTAATTATTATTATTATTATTATTTCTATGTTTCTACTTAACTTTTAAAATATAATGTATCATGACGGCCTTCAGGAGGCGCTAGTGTGTTTTTAAAATTTGATAACCTAACTACTATGTACACTAATATTTACAATGAAAATTTGATAACCTAGATTGGAACTAGCGCCTAAGCGCTTCTTGGTCAGTGCAAGCAACGGACCTAAACTTTCTTTACACTCACCAAAGCGTTCATGTAAGGTTTTATTCCGGCCAGACGGTGGACCTCGGATGTTCTTGTCCTGGGAGGGTGTTGAGGATCATCCTCAGGAATTTGTTTTGGACCCGTTGAAGTTTGAGGTGGTGGGTTTTAGCGCAGCTCTCCCAGACCGGCATGCCATATTCGATCACAGGGAGGATGATTTGCTTATAGACAGCAAGCTTATTTTTCCAGGGACAATGACGACCGGCGGTTGATCAAAGGGTACAGTAGTTTCAACAAGACGTTACACTTTGTCACCGTTTTGTCAACCTGTTGCCTGAAAATAAGCTTGCTGTCGAAATCAAACAAGGTAGCCGGCCTCATTGGCCCATTCCACAGTCGTGCCATTGAGGATGATTTTACAGTCCCCAGGCGGAACAAGTTTAGGGGATTTGGGTGGGGAAAATGTTGACCTGGGTCTTCACCTCGTTGATATAGATCTTCCAGCTGGTAAGGTACTCTGTCATGGCATCCAGGCCTCGTTGGAGTTTTGCCACTAGTGCTCTGATCACTCTACCGTTGTAGACGATGGAGGTGTCATCTGCGAACAGAGACAGATTGCCGCCTTCTGGAGGTTTTGGCATGTCGGAGGTGAACAGATTGAAAAGCAGGGGCCCGGGGATACTGCCCTGGGGGACGCCTGCGACGATGTTGTGCGCATTGGAACTCACTCCACTGATTGAGACCCGGAATGTCCTTGCCGACACGTAATTGTTGATGATTTTCACCAGGTAGCTGGGAAGCTTGTATCATTGTATCGTTGTAGTTTGTATACCAGGCCATCATGCCATACATTGTCGGATGCCTTTTCGACATCGAGTAAGGCCATGGCGGATGTTTTAGAGACAGACTTGTTCCGTCTGAGGACGTTGGTAACTTGGGTCAGTTGGTGTACAGTTGAGCGACCGCGTCAGAAACCAAACTGTTCCTCGAGCAAGATGTTGAGATTTTCGGCAGACTCAAGTAACCGATGATGAATAGCTTTTCGAATAGCTTGGATAACCCTGAGAGAAGGCTGATGGGTCGATAACTTTTGGGGAGGAAGGATCCTTCCCAGGCTTCCGGATGGGGATGACTTTCGCTGACTTCCAGGACGATGGGAAGTAGCTAAGCCGGAGACACTGATTAAAGATCAGCGAGAGGTGCTCAAAGAACCGGAGCACTCATGTGTTTGAGCTCGAGATTCAGGATGCTGTCGAAGCCTGGGGCCTTCATGTTCTTCGACGATTTGATATGGGCCGTCAATTTCGTCACCTGAGATCTCAACTCCTCCGAGAAGTCGTTGGGGAATCAAATGGATGTTGTTAGCATGCTCGTTGACGGCTGCTTCGTGTGGACTGACGATGTTCTGCCCAAGATTGTGTGAGCTGACGAAGTGACGACCTATTTCAGCGACCTTCTCTGCAGGAGTTATCAAGCGATCCTTAGAGCCATTATTGTCTAGTGGGATCAAAGGTGGAATGGGCCGAGGCTTGGATTTTTAGAATTTTGGTCATTTTCCAGAACGGCTTAGCATAATCTGGGAGAGTGCGGATCTTATTCGAGAAGTCGTTATTTTGAGGTCCACCATTCTGGCCTTGATAATTTTGTGATTCGATTGCAGCGTGCCTTAAGCTCCAGGCAGTCCAGTACGCTGAAACTGCCTGCAGTGACATTCCGCAATCGAATCAAATCTTTGGTGAGTGTATCGATGTTTGAGGAGTTGCTTACCTGCCGAGCCGTCGGTACGTGTTGCTCTCAGGCCGCCGTGATCGCCTCCTCGATAGCGCACAGCTGGCGGTCGATACTTTCCGGCGTCTCGGACGCACCTCGTAATCGACGGTGTTATCGACGCACTGCTGGAAACGCTGCCAGTTCACTCGGTGGTAGTTCCGCCGTAACTGCTGGTGCCGATTGACCGAGGAGCCCAGTTCCGCCACCACCGGATAGTGATCCGAACTGAGCTCCTGGTATACAACCGGCTGCGAGACGTGGTCACTCAGGTTTTGTTACGTAGAGGTCGAGCGTTGCGTGGGCACCGGACCGACTCAGCCGAGTGGGGAATCCGGGCTCCAGGATCGTGTAGTGGCCTTCCTCCATGTCGTTGCTCCAGATGGTGCCGTTTCGATTGCCGCGACTGTTGCCCCAGGAAGCTTGATGTTTGGCATTCAAGTCGCCGGCAATGATATACTGGCCTTGCCTCCGCGTCAGCTGAACGATGTCCCTCCGCAGGGCAGCCGATGATCCAGCGCCGGCTTTGGCTTGCGTTGGACGGTACGCCGCGATGAGCGCGATTGTTGCCGACCGAAGTGGTGATTTCGACACCGATGGCCTCGATGACACTGAGCTGGAAGCTTGGAAGCAGACGACAGTTGATGTTGTAGCGAAGAGCGATGGCCACACCACCTCCCTGGTCGGCCGGTCGAGTCGCACGATGCGGAAGTCCGGGATGTTGATGTTCACCTCGGTTTTAGGTGCGTTTCGGTGATGAACGCCACGTCTATTTCCTTCTCCTCAAGGAAATCCTTCAGCTCGATTGTTTTTGCTCTTTAGCGAGCAAGCGTTCCAATTGACCAGGCCACCCTAGCAGCCATTTTCAATATTGAACATGCCAAGTGTGAAGACCTGGTCGAATCAGGTTTTGCAGCCGCGCAGTCAGTGGCGAGCTGCGCGAAGATCGGCATCAGTTGCTCCGGAGTGTACAGCAGGGGCAGATTCTTCCGGTGGGACGGCTTCGTTCTCCGACTGCCGACGGAACCCAGGAGGAGGAAGCGGGGCCATTCGCTGGTGGATGGTGCCGACGATGCTGGAAGCTTGGACCGATGCAGCTGCCGCTGCCAGTCGCTTGTGCGGCTGTAGCGGTGGGAGTATTGGAATCACACGACGGGGAGCCAGGATAGCTGGAAAGTTCACCTCGTTGATTACAGGAACACGGTTCTTCTTCGGAAGGGTCCTGGTGGAAGCCTGCTTCCGGATTTCCAGGAATTTCGCCCGCTTTAGACAGTCCTCTGTGGTGGCCCGATGTTTGTCGCCACAGTTGGCGCACTTGGGATCAGCCACCTCCATTTTGTCGCACTCGTCAGTCGGATGGGGTTCGCCACACTTGTTGCAGCGCGGCTTCATGCGGCAGTTCCTGGTGCCGTGCCCGAAATTGAAGCAGTTGGTGCATTTGCGGCTGACATCGCGGTGCACTGGCCGATATCGCTCCAGTCAACGACGGTGTAATTTATAACGCCAACCAGCTTCCAGGTCCTTCCAGGTAGTGGAGCCGTGCTCCAGATGGATCAGGTAAAGCTGGTCGCGATATTTCCTCGCCTTGTCGTGACGAGCGATCTTGTGGACGGCTACTGGCTTCAGTCCGCAACTTTCAAGCTCTGCTTGGGCTCTTCCTCCTTCATGTCCGTGAAGTCCTCGCAGCAAAGCCTTGAGCGGCTTCGTGCCGGGGTGTGGTCATGAGTGTAGTACTCATGCTTGTGGACCTCGAGGAACTCCGACGGATTGATGATGGTCCCTGTTGGCCGGCATCGCTTTCCCGCCCTCGCTGCAGAGCCGAAAGTACATTTCAGCCCCTTAGCGATCAGCTGGCGAATTTTGGGCGTAAATCCGGCGGATCGCCCTTCACAAACACGGGCGGGCACTTCTCCTTCCGCTCCGGTTGCACCTGCGGCAGCTGCGATTGCTGCTTCTTCCGCTTTTTCGGCGGATTGCCGGCGTCATCAAGCAGCAACGGCGAGAACACGTTGCTCTGCAAAGCTGCTTGGAGGGTTACCCGCGCCTCCAAGAGCAGTGCGCTTAGGCACTTTTCCAGCGACCGAATCAGCCACCGAGTCTCTCATGACGGGTCCGGGAAAATAACGCCAACGCGACAAGCGAAAACGTCAGCAGCGAAGAACGAGAAAAAACACTTCGAAAAATGCGCGAGCAAAAACACGTCCGTACGTGTTGCTGTCTCGAACTGGAATGACGCTTCTTTGGTGAGTGTTTGACGGTTACCACAATATTTGCAGTCATACCGGACAACAAGAGGAGGACTAATGAGCCATCTTTATTGGTTATAAGAAAACTGCTCTCCCCGCGCGCGTGGCGCAATCAGCCTCATTCCAGTTCAAGTCAGCACGTAAATACGGACGTGTTTTTGCTCGCAATTTTGACGTAAACTACGTCTGAGGGAAGACTCAGATACAGGGTGTAAAACCAGAAATTTCCAAATTCGAAACCGTCACGAAATTAGGATAGATTTCAAACGCTAATAGCGTCTTTATCTTTCGATGGATTTTCAGAAATTTGCTTATCAATAGATTCGGAAACTCTCCAGCGATTTGCCAATTCTATTGATACTATTGATTATCAACGTTAAAACTATTGAAAATGTTGTTTCTTTTTCAAACCGGATGAAAAGATTCAATTCCGTTCATAAATCCCCAACACGGACATCAGATTGCAGTAAGGTACGGGCCTTTTGATTCACTGCTTCGTTTTCCTGTGTATAAAAAGCCCCATGTTTCGCGTGCGCGCGTCATTTTTCATTCTGGATGTCACGGAGAACGGAGTTCAGCGCCAGATTCCAGCGATAACGCCTGTGTTTTGAGGAATCTGTATTTAGCCGGTAAAAAGCTTTATAGACGATTCAAATCTAGCCCAACTCAGCACCTAAAAACTTTCCATGGACGAATTGATTCATCGTATGTTTTTCTGTA
>NW_026943056.1:0-24619 GCF_024139115.2 Armigeres subalbatus
CGTTTCATAGTCATTATGCGCGTGCATGATAGCTAGGAGCAAGTAAAAAATCTCGGATTTATTATGCGCATTGCTAGGGAATTTCGTGTGATCCCGCTACTGTTTAATAAGCCTTGTATTACGCACTAATAAAGCGGATCCGTACTAGAATCCAATTCCTATTATATGAATAAGTTCCCACATACTGATAACTGGATTACAAGAATTGAATCTATCCAATCTAAGTTTATACGATACGCCGATGCACCGAATATTTTTATCAATGACTTGTCTAAACGCCACAGAAAAGACCACTTAGAATCTACCGGATTTTTTTACGACTCTCCTGCACGCCGTACACTTTTACGTGGACTCAATGAACCAATTCGTTCTATGTGTGATGTATTTAATATCAATGTAAAAAGTACTATATATGTTTGATTTTGTGTGTTGGATTGTTATTTTTATAAATCGACTTCGAAATGTTCGGCAACACTGATTGTTATTATAGTTAAGAAAATTATGTTGAGCTTATTAGTTTTAGTTATTAGTTTTAATGAATCATGTAGACCACGATGTTCGATGATTGTTCCAAATAAATAAATAAAAGAATTCCTTTGGAATTTTACCCAGTAATTTATTCGCAATTTCCTCCAGAGAGTCTCTTTAGCGAAGTATCTTCGTAGGAATTCCTGTAGAAATTGCCTCTACATTAAAACTCCTCCGTAAACGAAATTCCAGGAAAGTTCTTCGGAAATTCTTCCCGGATATTCCTTAAATTTCACCTCAGGGATTACGTCAGAATTTCCCCACGTATTCCTTTTGTTTAACGAAACCCTCAGGAAATTCATTAATAGGTTCGTTCTTTTGGAAATTCCTTTACAAATTTATTAGGAAAATTGCTTAGGAATTGCTTCATAAAATCCTTTAGGAATTCATTCACGTAATTCACTTATAAATTATTTCGGATATACATTACAAAAATCCTACGCAAAGTTCTTTTGAAATATCGACGGAAAATATTTTAGAATTCCTCTAAAAATTCCTTCAGAAATTCATTTACAGATTCCTTCGGAGTCATTGAAAGTTTGCTTAGGAATTTCTTCGGAAATTATTACGTAGGATTATTTTAGGAATTCCGTCGGAAAACGTTGGAAATTTTATAGAAATTCCTCTATGGATTCCTTAGCAAGTTCTTTGACAACTTTTCCTGAAATTCTCATATGAATACTTTCAGAACTACCTTAAACAATTCCTTGGGAATTTCTACGGGTAATCCTTTGAAATATCTTTGCTAACTTTAGCAAGAAGTTCTTGGACATTTTCCTCAATAATTCCGTCACAACATTCTCCATTGCTTCTGATTTTTTTTCGGGATCTCTTCAGAAATTAATTCAAAGAAATATCTTCGGAAATTGCTTTTGGGAACCATTCGGAAATTCTTCTAGGAATTCCCTTGAACATGTTTTTCGAAATTTACTAGAACGATTCTTTCTGATTTTTCTGGGGGAATTCCTTCCTTGTAAACTATTTCTGCAGTCGGTTCTACCGGGAAAATTATAAAATACCTATACTATAATAAGCAATGCCTGCTTGCCCAAACCTTTGTTCCTTATGACGAATAAACGAGTCTACATTAAGCAAGGTTTTTTATTTCCTTGGTGTGATTTATGGGAAGCGAGTCGTGGGATCAATAGTGGAGTTGGCCAAGTTCGGGAGAAGTATTTTACACTAAGTTCTTTCGAAAATTCATTTTAAAAAATTGCCAGAAATGTCTTTGTAAACTCTTTCCGCTATTCTCTCGGAGAGTCCTTTCTGTACCCCTTCGAAGATTTTTTTCAGCAATTTCTTAAAGCAATTGTTTTAGGAATTTTCGGAAACTATTTCATTCCCTAATAAATTTCCGAATGAAATCCTGAAAGAATATTCTACGGTTTTACCTGTGGTTTTACTAAAGAAATTTCCCTAAGAGAACCTTAATGGTTTTTGAAAAAATGCCTATATGAGCTTCCGCCGAATTTCTTACAGGGTTTTACAAAGGAATTTCTAATAAACCTTTGAAAAAAATCGTAGTTTCCTCCGAATCCCTTCAGGAACTCCACCAAGAACTTTTTTGGCATATTTTACCAACTTTTGAAGAAAATATTCAAATTGGTTGGTCATCGTGCCCCAGTCTTACTCAGCCAGAGCTCATTTCAGTTATGTTGATTATCTATTGAGATTTGTGCATACAAGAACGCGAGGTGAGGAGTAAACTGTCTATTGTGGTTGTCATTAGTGGACTCCATCGTGAATGCCCTTACAGGATGCAAGGGTCACAGCAGGTGAACGAAGTAGCACTGCAAATTTTCTAAATATACTAGATATGCAGCCGCTCAAACATTACCCAATTGTATATGTAACTCGAAGAATAGTAGATATATTGAGAAGTTAATCGACTGGAGTTTATCAAAATCCTGAATTGGGAAAACTTTTGGAAAAAAATATTAACAAATTAGTCCTAAGACACCGAAGTCTAGTTCTCAATACTGCTCAAGGGTTACGAAAAGTGAAATTTTGTTAAATTTTGATTCATCAAAATCAGAGAATAATAAAATAGTTTTAATTTAAATAGCATCTTGAGATCAGGTATTTATTAGTGTCGCTGGTAATTTACTATGGAATGTGCTGTTTGATGATCGACAAACATGGAATATTTCAATTTTAATCCACTGAAGTCGATTTTTATACGGGCGATTTGTACGGTGTGAATCAAAACCACGCTGAATTCAAAAATCCGCATTAAAAATTGTTTTTTGCCATTGATTTTTTCATTCACGCCGGTTCACGCCGCCGCCGCCGCCGCCGATAAAGCCAACGGCGCGCCGCCGTGACGCCGCTGCCGCCAGGGGGCAAAAGTGACCACTACGCCGCCGCCGCCGATTATATGACCGGCGCACAGGTCTACCTGGAAAGCCTGGAGTTGACAGGGTTTTTTTGACAGTTGACAGGGAAATTTATTAAAATTTCCAAAGCAATTCGTATTGGAATTTCCCTAGGAATCTCCAAAGCAAAATTTCTGAATGAGTTCCTGAAAAAATCCAAAAGAATTTCAAAAGAATTTTGGAAGCGTTTTCCGAAGGTATTTCCAGTAAAAGCGTCTAGTACTTATACGCTAGTGACACTGTAGGGAAATATGGGGAGACTTTTTTTTTTTTTATCTATTGTGTTTATTTGACAGGCTCAGGCGTGTATAACACTTAACGGAGCTGAGACTTTATGATATTTACAATCGATATCATCTTATTATCAACAGTTAGTAAGGGGAAGGGTATAGACCAAGATACTCGTGGCGACTCAAGGTTAGATTGCGTAATTTCAGGACGGACTAGGTTGGGATTTAGGTTTGAGGTATTACAGCTGCTCATCCGCATGATGTTGACGTCAATAACGTATGTATGGCGTAGCGTCGGGCTGAGTTGTGGTTCGTCAGGGAGCATCTTCCAGATGGCTATAGCTTCATTTTACACAGAACAATAAGACAAAGAAAAAAAATGAGAAAGTAAAAACATAGTGGTATTAGATTTTTATGTCAGACGAGCAAAGAAAGGCATAGATGGCCTGCATAAAAACCACATCGCGATCCTCCAAAATTACTCTTACTTCCCTGTAGAGTTGTTCACCTCGGGCCACAAGGGTATCCAATAGTTGCTCTCTGGAGGCGTCGTTTTCCGAGCAATACCAAACAACGTGATCGATGCCATCGTAACCGGCTCCACACCTACATAGGTTGCTATCGACCAGGTTTATTCTATAGAGGTGTGCGTTTAGTGAATAGTGATTGAACATAAGTCTCGACATCGTGCGAATGAAGCCTCAGCTTAAGTCCTCACTTCTAAACCACACTCGCGCAGAAACTTTAGGAACTATGGAAAACAGCCACCGTCCAAGTTCATTGTGTGACCAAATCATTTGCCAATTTTGAAGAGTACTCTGACGGGATTCAATGGGAAAAACTCGTTGTTCGAGATTTGTCTTATCATAAACTTCACCTTCCTGTGCGCCCACCTTTGCTAGCGAGTCCGCCTTCTCATTGCCATAGATTAGGCAATGGGATGGGACCCATACAAAGGTAATCTTAAATGATCTTTCGATCAAATCACGCATCTGCTCTCTTACAGTTGTAAGAAAGTAAGATGCGTAAAGTTCTTAACAGGTTCCATCGACCGGGGTGCCTCGATAGAACTAAGACTATCCGAGAAGATGAAATAGGGGAAGAGGTGGTAAAATGAACAGGGGTGGTAAAATGAACAGTAGGCTATTTTTATATTATAACATTATTTAGGCATATGTTGCACACATTTTCATGCACACATTTTCCTCGAATTAAAATAAGGTACCTGAGCTAAGCTAATATTTTGGCTTTGAGACCGAACGAATAGCTATTCCTATCCAAAATATCAAACGAGGCTACAATAGGGTCTAATGTAATTGTCAACTATTTTTCCGCACGCTTTAATTCTTAATAAATTCATCATAACATTGATTTGAACCGGTTCTGACCACAGTGGCAAATAGGACAACCTTTCACAAAAATGTTGCAGGGGTAAATAGTAAAATTATTGGTGTGCATAGTTAGAGGAAGAGTTATTTATCACAAGGCACGTATGGGGGTAAAATGAACACTTGTATCAAACTTTCACAAATTTATGGTAAAAAGTTGTGCGATTGTGAAGTGGAAGTTCAAGAAACAAACCATATCATATAACCAAGAAAAACTTTGAATATGTAAATTTAATTCAAAAATAATTGATATTTTAAAACTTTTTTCCTTCTTTTTTATTATTTTGATAATTAGGAGCTTTTTCAAAAGTTATACCAGATTTTTCAAAAGGCTCTCGTAATCTCAATTAGTTGTATATACAGTGCCAGAGTTAAAAAAAGAAAATTAAATGTTTCAAAAGGGTTTTAGAAGCGATGTTCATTTTTACCACCAGGCAGTGTTCATTTTACTCACACTATTTTTTGTACGTACGAAATTTCGATGTTTTTATTTCGATGAAAACTATATAAAACAATGTTTATTAGCGAAAAAATGTTCAGTGCAATAATAATATGAGTTAAATTGCTGAACCAAGTGGTAAAACTAGCAAATTATCCTCTTTTATGATTGAATTCAGCGCAAGTCCTTAACGTGTTCATTTTACCACCTGTTCCCTAATGGTCTACGGGTTGATCGGAAATTATCCCCAAAGCGAAATTAATTGCTGCCAGCTCAGCAACATAAACCGAACACGGTTCTTGAAGTTTTCGGAAGGTGGTTGAATTTACGTTGAAAACTTACCGAAGCCAGTGGATCCGTTAATGCGAGAACCATCAGTGAAATATCTGTTATTGCAATTGACATGTTCATATTTTTCAGAAAAATGGAAGGGATAGATATTTGTCGAAGATGATCTGGTATTCCTTGAATAGCGTGTTTCATGGACAGATCGTATTCAATTGAGGAACTGTCGTTGACGAAGTGAACTCGAGGTGGATTATAACATGGAAGACCAGAGATCTGTCGATATGTAGTTGAGATAGACTCGCCAGGTATCTTGAACGATGAGCCAGTTCGCATATTATCGAAGTTTTCTAATACAAGTGCGCGTTACTTGTTCCACATTTGATCAGTATTCTAAGTGAGAGCTCCCAGTAACGGTGCTTTAACCTTTAAAGGCGCAAGGCGATTTTTCTAGGAAATCGTCGAAAGTATTTTTAGCGTAAAAACTACCATTAAAAATTATTACCATTAAACGTATTTTTGGTTTGTTGTTTTAAAACAACATTGCGCATTTAAGGGTTAAAGGAGTGACTCCAGCAAGCACCTCCAGGCTCATGTTATGCGTTGAATGCATGCAGCCAAGGGCAATACGCAAACAACGATACTGAATTCGTTCCAATTTATTTAGGTGGCACTCCAGCTGCTGAGAGGAAGCAGGAAGAGCCATACTCTAAAACAGAGAGAATAGTCGTTTTATATAGTTTGATGAGGTCTTCCGGGTGAGCACCCCACCATGTTCCAGAGATAGAACGGAGAAAATGGATCCTTTTCGGCATTTCTCTAACAAATAATCAATATGGGTCTTCCAGGTACACTTAGAATCAAACCAGACCCCAAGGTATTTAGGAAGATAAATATTGGTTTTATGTCATCTTTCAACAGCTTGAGTTTCAGTTGAGCAGGATACCGCTTCTTAGTAAAACACAACCAATTGAGTTTTTGCGTGAGAGAACTCGATCCCAAATGTCTGGCCCAAACAGTCAGGTTATTTAGGAATTTTGCAATGGTCTTTGCAGGACTTCTGCACATGAACCTCTTAGGAGATCTACGGCATCATCTGCAAGTTGTCTGAGCGTGCATTGTCCTTCCAAACAATTGTCAATATCTTTAACATAGAAACTGTAAAGCAAGGGACTTAAACATGAACCTTGGGGAAGGCCCATGTAGCTATTATTCTGGAAGTTGTCAGAGTGCCGAGAGTAAAGTTCATGTGTTTTACTGACAACAAATTGTACAAGAAATTATTCAAAATAACGGGTAATCCACTACTGTGCAGATTTTCCGACAGTACTTCTATGGAAACAGAATCAAAAGCGCCCTTAATATCCAAGAAAAATGAAGCCAGTTGCTCCTTGTGCGCATAGGCCAGCTGTATATCTGAAGAGAGCAACGCTAGACAGTCATTTGTTCCTCTACCTTTTCGAAACCCGAATTGAGTATTTGACAGTAATGCATTTTGCTCGACCCAATGGTCAATTCTTGAAAGGATCATTTTCTCCAATAATTTTCTCATGCATGATAGCATGGCAATCGGTCGGTATGAATTGTGATTAGACGCTGGTTTCCCAGGCTTTTGAATAGCTATTACTTTGACCTGGCGCCATTCTGGTGGTACGATGTTGTACTCCATGAAACAGTTGTACAGGTCAAGTAATCGTCTTTTAGCGATATCTGGGAGGTTTTTTAGAAGATTGAATTTGATATTATCGCATCCCGGAGAAGAATTGTTTGATGAAAGAAGAGACATAGATAGTTCCAGCATTGAGAATGGTCCACCCAAAGAACCGGGATCAAGCGTAGATTCTCGAAATAGCGGTTCAGCTGGTACGGAATCTGGACAGACCTTTTTTGCGAAGTTGAATATCCATCGATTGGAGTATTCTTCACTCTCGTTGGTGGAAATGCGGTTCCGCATGTTGCAGGGCCGTTTTCCAAAGTGTTGTCATTGAGGTTTCTCGTGATAGTCCCTCGACAAACCGTCGCCGGTTGCTACGTTTTTTAGCCTTTAGAAGACTTGTGCGCTTTCTTTTCAGCCTCAAATTCTCTTCGAAAAGCTCAGTCCTTCCCTGTTTACGGCAAGCCTTGAAGAGCATCAGATTTCTCGGAATACAACTTAGTACATTCATCATCCCATCCAGGAGTGGCTGGTCTTCTTATGACAGATGTACTTGGAACGTGTCGCTTCTGAGCTTCTAGTGCGCTTTTATGAATCAATTCGGTAAGGAATCGATACTCATCCAGTGGAGGAAGAATATCAGTTGATTCAATACCAATGTTTACCGCCGATGCAAATTTTGCCAGTCAATGTTTTCGTGAGGTCGAAAGGAACATTAACTGGCACTGATCGTTGATAGCCGCTTTTGATTGTGGTGACTATCGGCATGTGGTCACTACCATGGGGATCTTGGATTACCTTCCACGTGGGAATCTAATGATAGTGAATTAGAGCATAAAGACAGATCTATTCGACTTTCCTGACCTTGAGGTCCTATTCGAGTTACTTCGCCTGTGTTCAAAATATTCAAGTTGAAATCGTCGCACAAATCATAGAAAATAGGCGCTCTGTTATCGTCTCTCTAGTTTCGCCCCATGCAATACCATGTGCATTCATATCACCCAGTATTAAAACTGGGGATGATAAAAGAGAGACTGCGCTCAAAGATGCCGACGATTAAGTGAGGGCATTTGGGGGAATATACACTGAAGCTATGCAAAGGTCTTTATTCTTTACATTTACTTGGCAAGCGACGATTTCTAAACCATTAACAGTCGGAATGGGAATTTTGTAGAAAGTGTGACATTTTTGATTCCCAAAAGAACGCCACCATAATGATCATTCCGATCTTGGCGAATAATGTTAAAATCGTAGAAGTTGATTTCATCTTCAGAAGAAAGCCATGTTTCTGAAGTGCAAATATATCGCAATCGGAGTTGCGAAATAAAAAACTTAAACACGTCCAATTTATGTTTCAGACTATGACAGTTCCACTGCAGCACAGTGATTGTATCTTGTATGGCCGTATTATCCATCGAAAGATACAAGTCCTGCAAGAAGGGGCCATGAAACAGTCAATTGCTTCAGATAACTTTCAACTGTTGGAATAAAGAGGTCAATGATTGGCCTCAATGAATTCGGAATATTGAACAAGTTCAAAATACGATCCACAAGATCCTTAAAGGATATCAATCCTCGCTTGGACGAGATTCTTTTCTTGAAAGTGCGAGTAGCAGATTTCTGCTCAGAGATATTCCTTGCCTGATGTTTCTTTTGTAACATCAGTTTTTAGGCAATGGCGAGAATGTCTTACTGCAACATGGGTCAAAGGAGCAGGCTGCTTCGGAATTTTAAATCCCCCATTACCATCAGATTTCGGCAAGCTTCTAGGGATGATTTTGTTTTTCTTACGGCGCAATCCCAGGGAAGACAGTTTCTTCCTCTTTTCGGGTACGTGTACCTCCGCAGAATCATCCATATCGGCTACGTCAGAGTCCGATTCGTCTATGGAAATGACATCATAAAAATCACTTACTTGAACGGCAGCTGAAATAGCAGCCGTTGCGTTATGAGTTGCGGATGTGTCTTGCGACTTCACCATTTCTGCATACGACTGCTTAGAGCGCTGTACTAATGAACGCTTAACTTTTTGGGTGCGCTTTTGTACACCGGACATTCTTGCAAACCATGGGGAGGGTCCATGCCACAATAAGCGCACTTTGTAACTTGTTGTTGGCAGGACTCCTCCCTATGCCTTTTCAAAACATTTGCCACAACGGGGCTTGTTGTCGCAAAACTCGGCAGTGTGCCCCAACTGTTTGCAGTTGGTACAATTGAAAACTCTGGGTACAAAAAGACGCTCCGGAAACAACATATTTTCGATATCTACATATTTTGGGAGTATCGAACCGGCAAACGTTACCCGTAGCGAACCTGACTTCGAATATACTTTTTTACCATCTACCATGGCTGCTGAATGCAATTCCTTGCAGTCCAGAATATCCACGGTAGATTGCAGGGCATTCTTTAAACGGCCTTTTCCTGCAAGCACATCCTTGCAAGTCAGGCTCGCTGCGTTAATTACGCCTTCAATCTCGACCTCCCGCGAGGCTACATAAACCAAATATTCCACATTATAGTTCTGGTTTTTTGCGATAGCATTTGCATCCTGGTATGTAGGTGCGGTTACACGTAGTTTGTTCCGATTGATTTGATGAAAATCAGTTTTCGGAAAACGACGCGTCAAATCACGTTTGATTCCTAGGAAATCAATACTTTTCACTTTCTGCCGAAAGTAAACAACCCAAGGCCCAGGCGAAGAAGCCTGGTAGAATCGCGTGCGAACGACATTGTCTTTGGGAGGCGTCTCGCCTCCGTTTTCTTCGTCCATGAAATGTAATACAAAATCCCCCCCCAAAAAAAAAATAGAAGAGAAAAAAAAATAATACTAATAGGTTTTAATTATAATAATAACAAAACAAACACACACACAAAAAAAAGAAGAAAAAAAAATTCAAAGTTTTTAATAATAATTCAGGCAACCTTTTTTGCGTTTCGTCCCACTCTAATGCAACGGTGCCACCCTTGCCTAACGACAGGCAGAGCACACAAAAGCTTCACCACTGGTGCGTGGATGAAAGTTAAACGAATGCAAAGAGACAATGGGATACAATCTTTTTTACTTAGCCTGTTTGCTGCCTACGGCAAAGTAGGTTGCGATGTCGATGACGACCTGATGCTGATTGATACTGATCGTCGTCGCAGCACTTGATGAAAAAAAAAAAAAACCAAACTAACGAGACTGCAATAGCATCGCTAGAACAGCTCGCTTCCTTAACTAGTCGGCTGGATAAATCACCTTGTAACTAGCTTTACACTCGCGTAGGCAACTTAACGATATAAAAACAACCCGCCGAATACTAAACGGGGGAAAAAAAACTCTAGCGGTATAAAGCGCGTCACGTGATGAGACACGGGAGTAAAATACGTCCGGCTCGTCCAGAAACACGACAAGGAATGATGGGGAGACTTGATCACCCCCTGTTTTATCGAGAACTAAAGTAGTTTTGTTCTAGCGTATTTTTTAGTATAGATCCTCCAAACAAATGACCTTTATGTGGTGAGTTATTTTTTGGATTGACAACCTTATTTATACTGCAGGGCAGTTTGTATGTTTTGACCTTCCTAAAGATTTTTTTGTTGGCCACGCTAAATTTGAACAACTTTTCATAATAATGACAAAATGCTTTCGATTTTTCACAGCACAAAGCCATAAATATATTGAATGATCTCTACTGATAAAAAAGTCAACATTTCATCAAAGTTCTAGGATATTTGGATTTGAAGTTATTGCCTCAATATGGGGACACTTGATCCCCCAGAAAAAATTCAAAAAAATATAAATTTGTTCTCAGGCTTCTTTTTTTTTGTAGATTTGACAGATTTGATGAAGGGTTGGCATTAAAAATTATTTATTGCGTAGATATTATAGAAAGGGGATCAAGTCTCCCCAAATTTTAAAATTAGGTATATGTGCTGTCAAATTCAATATCAAAAATCATTCATGTATACGCACAGCAATTCGAAAATTCCTCGTATTTTGAAGAAAAAATATTTTTAAAATGTAGGGCAACTTTCTTATTTTTTCGAAGCAAGTTCTTGGAGAGGGATCAATTTCCCCCGAATATTTGGTCAGGGTTCAGCCAAACCGCACCAAGTGGCTTTTCAACTGACTTGAGATATTTTGTTCGTAAAAGGACAATGGAAATAGTTTCATATCAATTCAAGTGTGCATTTGCAGTAGGATATCCTCGGTTATGGGGTTGAGGGATATCCTATACGATTTGTGATCAACTAAATCTGCTAAACGAAAATTTAGGCAGAAAAATCGGTAATTTTTCGTAGGCGCTTGGTGTGTTTTGGCTGAACCCCGACCGTTTTAAAAGTAGATTTTTGACAGCACTCCAAAAAATCGATAGAGTATCAGTAACAACAATAATTCAAGGACTGTCATACATCAGTAAAGTTAAATACTATATTTCTCAGAGAGTCTTGTTTATTTCTTTCTGGCTGCGACACATCGGAAATCAGAAAAGGGGATCAAGTCTCCCCAGTCTCCCCTAACCATTAAAATTATTTTGCCAAAATATGCTTCTAAAAGCTTAGCTCATTATGTTGTAGTGCATGTTTAGGTTGAATCACCAACATTGGTTTGACACTACCGGTAGCGGTACTTTGCTCCAAACAAACTAGATGTTGGCCACGCGAACGGGAACGACATTAGCAATCTCATACTTTTGCATCACCTGTATTTCCGAACGAATTTTCGGATTTAAAAAAAAAACGAATTTTCAAAGGAACTCCTGAAGAAGTTTCCAAAGGAATTCCTTAAAATATTTCTGAGAAAATTGCTAAAAGGATTTCTGAAGAAACTCTTAAGAGAATTTACAAAGGCATTCCCAAATGACTTTCTGAAGGAATTTTTGAAAGAAGTTCTAAAGGAATACCCGAAGAAATTCTCAAACAAGTTTCGGAACAATTTCTTGATAAGTTTTCCGAAGTTTCTGTAAATCAATTACCGAATTAAAATCTAAAAAAAATCCTAATATCTGAAGAAATCTCCAAAATATTTTACGGAAGTAGCTATTTTTGAGAGATTTTTTCAAAAATTTTTTGAAGCATTCCAAGCAAGCAAGGAATTTTCTAAGGAATTTCCGGAGCAATTCCTTGACATGTTTTACAAAGTTTTTGTAAAGATATTTCTGAATGAAATCCTGGAGGAAGATTCGAAGGAATTCCTGGAGAAAATTCCAAAGCAATTCTCAGAATTCTTTTTTGAAGAAATTACTGAATTCATCCTTTTTGATTCGAAGGATTTCCTGGAAGAATTTTCGTCGATTCTCTTAAAAAACTTTTTTCACAATGTTTGAATTGATTATTTTGCTGCAAAATGTATATGTATATGGCACGTTTGTTTTTACCTAGAAAATAATGAAAATCACCTGGAAAATCAGGGAATTTTGTTTTCACATAACCTGTTTTTGCATCTTTACTGGCGTTACAACCGGACACTGTCTAAGTGGCTATCATTTGAAAAATATTGGCTAGGTTAAGAATGATATCTGTCGTTTCTGTAACATAGGACATGAAACCTAGGATCATCTGCTCTGCAGTTGTGATGCACAAGCGTAGATCTAAATTACCAAATAGTGGCTTCATGCAACCAGGAAAAATTTGGACTGCAAATCCTGGAAAGGTAGTGGGTTTTATTAATTCAATTTTACTGGACTGGGAAAAACACATCTTAGGTTGTTTACTTGTCAAGTGGTAATCAATCTACAAGATGCGAATAACTTATATTAATCAGGTATATCACTAAAGTTCAACTCAATGGACGTAGGGTAGTGGTTCGACGGCCCAACAAAAAATGACAATTCATTTTAAATCTGAAATTTGTTGGTCGTTGGTCGAACCGTTACCGGGCGTTGTCAAATCAAGAAAAACCCTACTTTGGAGAGGATTGGATGATCTTCGGAATCGCTATGACATCTACTTGGATGAATAAAAATGGGCGTACAAAAAAAATTGGAGTGAGTTGAAATAACGAGAAACGAGAAATAACGATAGCACCTAGTCGGATCAAGAAAATCGCAAATCGGTTTATTCGGATCGAGATAAATCCATTCCTGGAGTGTGTCTGACGGTAGTTTGGAATCACTGGTGGACATCACATCCTCGTTCAAATTGTTTGTGGACTAGTATAATATACCCAAGAGGATAAGTCAAATTCTAATTATTACTATTCAGCAAATACTCAACGACTTCGCTTTAATTTTTCACATATATGAACACGCACAAGTTTCTGGTTTATCCTAATCTAATTAAATGGATTAAATGCGGCCATATTGGTCATTTTTCGAAAGACGAATTAATAGTTTGTGTGAATGAAATGTGGAGATTTATCCAAATAGTTATTTTCACAACGGAGGGAACCGCTTGCAACCGGAAACACTCAAAACTAGTGATCAATTTGACATGCAATGATGTAAATATAAAAAGATATACTTTTCGGGCTCTAGATTTTTCAAAATATCTTTACCATTACTTTAGGCTTTGTTGTCGGTTTGTTATTAATTGCCCCTTAACTTATAAATCTGATCTATTTCTCAAAGCTGAAATCTTGATTTCGGCGCCCCCTAAGGACTGGCGCCCTTGGCAGGGGCCAACCTTACGCTACGGCGCTGTCCATACCATTTCCATTTCTTTGCTATACCTTTAACCTGAATATTCTAGTAGTAACTGCTAGAATTGGAAAAGAATGAAAAAGCTCGTATCCTACATCCAATAAGAAATTCTTTCTCGTATCTGTCATATTAGCAGGCGTATGTGTCAAGACGAACCTCTGCCCCTCGAACCTAACCCAAAAATTCCAATAAATTCCGCATGAACTCGTGGCAAATGCAGAGGTCTATTCGGCTTGTAGTGGACGAGTGATTGCATCATCTTTTCCTCCCCCTTCTCTACATTGACTTGCATTCTAACGTGGCAGGCGTCGGTGTTGGTTCTCTGTCCAAGAATAGTTGATCTGGTCATAATGGAGTAGAAACTACGGGCAGTCAATCTAGCTCAAGCTCTATTTTTTTCTCCGATAATTTTCCTGTCATCGTACGTAGCATTTTATTAGTATGACAAAAATGAAAAATTGACTACCTCAAAATACTTGCACCGAAGATCCACTTCAGAGGCACTACTACGACTATCTATAGATAAAAAATGCTCGCTTCGTCAATAACGGTCGTGTTTTCCGGGTGTCCGCACCAGCTTGGAGCGCTGCGACAATTTCCGACGAAAATCGCTTTTCGTCTTTTAACTTTGAAAGGAAGGGTCTCTCTAACTCAAGTAAATATTGGTCTACATTTAAGTATGAACTATTTTTTGAAAGTTGTTTTGAACAACGATTTAACCTTTCCGTCACTATTTAACCTTTCCGTACATACTCTCGAGTCTACCAGTGAATATGTATAGAAACAAAATGTACTAAGATGAGATATTTGTTATTTGTGGATAACTGAATATCCCAACAGGTTCGTCGAGCTAATAGAATGTCACTCATTACTTTTACAAGCTAATACAGGACTTTTGACGTAAACTACGTCTAAGGGAAGCCCTCAGATACAGGTTGCAAAATGAAAATTTCAAAATTATGGACCGTCACGAAATCATGTACGATTTCAAACGGTAATAGCGCCTTTATCTTTCGATGGCTTTTCGACATTTGCTTATCAATCGATTCGGAAACTCTCCAGCAATTTTCCAATTCTATTGATACTATTGATTATCAACGTTAAACTATTGAAAATGTTATTTCTTTCCAAACCGGGTGAAAAATTCAATCCCGTTCATAAATCCCCAACACGGACATCAGATTGCAGTAACGTACGGGCCTTTTGATCCACTGCTTCGTTTTCCCTGTGTATAAAAAGCCCCGTGTTTCGCGTTCGCGCGTCATTTTCATTCTGCATGTCACGGAGAACGGAAGATTTCGTTCGCACGGGAGGGCTCGTTGATTGAGATTTATGAGTGATGATGCGGATGAAATTTTTCGTCAGGTGGTGGTGGCGGTCGTGGCAACAGCAGTATATCTTTTCATCCGTGTTCCCAACAGCATCGTTGAATCTGGCAATCAACGTCGTGCTGTTGATGAGGCACATAAGTGGAAATGAATCGGTTCTTTTCAGGACCACCATTATGTTTGGGAGTAAGGTTAAGTTGAAATAATTTTTTGACGTAAACTACGTCTAAGGGGAAGACTCAGATACAGGGTGTAAAACGGAAATTTCCAAATTCCAGACCGTCGCGATACTAGGATAGATTTCAAACACTAATAGCGTCTTTATCTTTCGATGGATTTTTAATCACTTACTCTGCAGAAGTCGAATGATGGATTGAATCTTATGAATTTTTGCGTTACTGTTGCCGATTTATTGCAACAATCTCATGAATTTACTCTCAGTCAAACCAAATTCCTCCAATGAAAAATTTAATGCCCTGAAAAGGACAGATTTCAGATCATGCGGATTTCTAATCACCAACACAACAGCAACCATCCGATAGTCAGAATATCACAAGAGTATTTCACTCAAATGCAGATGCTAGCTCTATGGTTCTACCGCTACACCGCAACAGATTGCCATCGTTGGATTCTCTGTCGTATTGATCCTGTTATGAGGCGCTACCTACGCCATCGGTGGGAACGAAGAGCGTGCGTCAGAAGGAGAAGCTGCAAAAATGTATTTGCATGGATGGAAATTAAACCTGAAACAAGTAGCAGTCTATCAACTAAAATAATAATCTTGAGGGGAAATTTCACTGGTATTGATGCTATCCATGCGAATAAATTTTTGTTGCGTCCCTGACGCACGGTCGTGATTCCGCCACCGACGGAAACTATCAGCCATCACCAAGCGATTAATATGAACTTTGATCAAAATTCGTCTCGCCTCAAATTATGGCTTAAGAGCTGCTTTTACTGATGACACTTCAGACGCAACCGTAGCAGAGATAAACACCACCATAGCCGCCATCGTAGAGACACGCAAGAAAATTCCATCTGAGTGCTGTTGATGCTGACGACGACGACCGCGCGACCCACACCATCGCCGGGAATAAAATTTCCGGTAGGAGCTCCGCCGATGCCGAAGGTGGTACCACGGTCTGCTCTCCGCGACATCTCGAACGAAATGACTCGCGCGCGCGGAAGAGCTCCTTTCTTGTAATTAATAAAATTGAACCTGTAGCCACGCCCTTTGGTGAGTGTTTGACGGTTACACAATAATTGCTGTCATACCGGACAACAAAGAGGAGGGACTAATGAGCCATTTTTATTGGTTATAAGAAAAATGCTCTCCCCCGCGCGCGTGGCGCAATCAGCCTTATTCCAGTTCAAGACAGCAGCACGTACAGACGTGTTTTTTGCTCGCGCATTTTGAAGTAAACTACGTCTAAGGGAAAGAACTCAGATACAGGGTGTAAAACCGAAATTTCCAAATTCGAAACCGTCACGAAATTAGGATAGATTTCAAACGCTAAAAGCGTCTTTATCTTTCGATGGATTTTTCGAAATTATCGAATCAATAGATTCGGAAACTCTCCAGCAATTTGCCAATTCTACTGATACTATAGATTATCAACGTAAAACTATTGATAATATTATTTCTTTCCAAACCGGGTGAAAAATTCAATTCCGTTCATAAATCCCCAACACGGACATCAGATTGCAGTAAGGTACGGGCCTTTTGATCCACTGCTTCGTTTTCCCTGTGTATAAAAAGCACCATGTTTCGCGTGCGCGCGTCATTTTCATTCTGGATGTCACGGAGAACGGACCAGCGCAGTTCCAGCGATAACGCCTGTGGTTTGGTCTGTTGTGGTAAAAACTCATGGACGATTCAAATCAAGCCCAACTCAGCACCTAAAAACTCATGGATGAGTTGAATCATCGTATGTTTTCTGTATGTATGTAGAATCACGAGCGCGCGTCAAACGGAGAAGCTGCAAAAATGTATTCGCATGGATGACTATCTGCTAAAATTATAAGTCTTTCTCTGAATCGGGATCTCGTGATTCTACTACCGACGGAAAACAATCTGCCATCACCAAGCAATTAAGTTTTACTTTGATCAAAATTCATCTCGCCTCAAGTTGTGACTTGAGAGCTACTTTCATTGATGGTAGCCAATCGTTAGTAGGGGAAATTACGGCTTTGGCAGGTTTTGTTCTATTATTGTCAGGTGGTTTTCTGTAACTAATTATGCTCAAATTTGGCCTAAACATTCTTTGCATATCAAAGAATATTGTGGCCAAATTTCATAAAAATTTGGTCAACAAAACCCCGCCGACAATAATAGAACAAAACCTGCCAAAGCCGTCATTTCCCCTACTTCATACAAGAAAATTTAATCTGAGCGCTGCTAATGTTAATGACGACATCCGCGCGATCCACACCATCGCCGGGAATAAAATTTCTGGTAGGAGCTCCGCCGATGCCAAAGGTGGTACCACGGTCTGCTCTCCGCGACATCTCGAACGAAATGGCTCGCGCGCGCGGGAGAGCTGCTTTTCTTGTAATTAATAAAGTTGAACCTGTAGCCACGCCCTTTGGTGAGTGTTTGACGGTTACACAATATTTGCAGCCATACCGGACAACAAAGAGGCGGGACTAATGAGCCATCTTTATTGATGATAAGAAAACTGCTCTCCCCGCGCGCGTGGCATTTCATTAGAAATATTGCGGGCGTCGGTCCCAGCATCGGCGGAGTTGCTGAACGAATCAATCGGTTCTTCTCAGGGCCAACCATCCTATGCAAAGGAAGAGGTGAGGCGAATATTTTTCATAGAGAAAATTAACCACTTGGCGACGCCATAATGTTGCCGTCCATAGCAGAATCATGAGTGCGCCCCGGGGGGAGATGCTACAAATATTAATTTGTATGGATGGAATCAATGCCAGCCAAGTGAAATTTTCTCAAAGATCTTATTTGATTTTGTTGCAGCTTGTGATTGGGAAAGCGGATTATTAACAATCAATCGAAAGATGGAGATGAAGACAGTTCAATCGAAATGATGCCGTCAGTAGCAGAAATCACGAGTGCGTTTTGACGCGTGGTCTTTGCAAAAAAAACATGTTAGCGTCTTCAGTGATTTGACGGTAGTTATCCTCATTTCTAAAGTTTTAATGGTTAAATACAGTAAAAGTGCAATTAAACCTGATAAATTGAAATTTAGTAATACCCAAGTTTAGTTAAAGCTCATTTACAATATTTTTCGAGAAAATCGAAAAAGAACAATGAATTGAATTTAAACAAACAAATCTAAACTACTCATATTATACAAAACTCGAGAATTCAATAAATTTGTTTTAATTACTTAAATATATTACTTCATTTTAAAATGTAAATTTCATAAGAAATCCAAAGAGTAATTTTGTAATACTCATGGATAATGGCACTAGATTCTTCATTTCACCAAACTGTTTCACGTAGTTTACGTCGGGCGGTCGTGTCTTGTACACAACCCTAATGATTTTTTATGTTCCAAAATGTCCTGGAGTTCAGAACAAGTGATCTAATCGATCTACCAAGTCATGAACGATGTCTCCTTAGACTACAGTACACTCTTCATGAGTAGATGTTCAAAGACTCGATATTGACACGTGGAAACAAATAATGCCATACTAAAATATTTTCTCGTTTAGTCTCATAGTTCTTTCGAACAAAGAACTTCTCCACATCTCGTTGTCGACTGTATCACATTTCAAGAGTTGACTGTATTACCGTCCCTTTTTGGTTCTTCAGAACGTCCTGGAGCTCAGATCATTTGACTCATCTCGTTATGAGTAATAAGTGTTGTTAGATATGATATCCCAGTAGGTCCATTGAGCTAATTTTTTTTTTACTTCATTGTAGGCCTTTATGGTTTGTAAAAACTCGCATTGTTTGTTGTGATCATCCAAGTCCGTGAACGCAGTGATTCTAAGCCCTAACAACAACAAAAAACTCCGCAGTCACATTAGAATGGATTGGACGATTCTTCAAATCTTGCTCGCCTTACCTTACCTTTCTCATCTCAATTTCAACTCTCACTGCACAATTAAACTCGAATTTATTTACCGCCAGTACTCTTCACTCGTAAACTTTTTTCCTTCTATTTGTCTTTTCATGTTCTGCTTCTAAGTCGTAAACAATCAACAACATAGCATGTTGTCGTAGAGTGGTTCCGCATATATCTCACCCTGCTGGTTGCGCTCACTGCTCACGTTTCGTTAGCATTGACGGTTGGAAGAGCTTGAAGTTTGTTGGGAATTGTTGGATATGTCACGACGACACAATTATTGAAAGCAACCTTCATTTGGGCTGCATTGGAAAATGTTCGAGGGCAGCTGTTGTTCCCGAAATCTGTTTCGAAGGTTATAAGTAAGCTGAGACAGCTGTATGGTCGTCCGGAGCAACTACTACAATGTCATCTGGAGAATGTGCGTAGGCTGGAACCACCGAAGGCTGACAAATTGGCAACATTCATACCGTTCGGTACAGCAGTGGAGCAGCTCTGCGAGCCGGGTTGAAGCAACATCTTGTTAACCCGTTGTTAGTGCAGGATCTGGTCGACAATCTTCCTTCCGGCGACAAGCGCGAATGGGTGCGGTATACGAAGCAAAAGAAGACGGTGACGCTCCGTACTTTCACCAATTTTATTTCGGGAATCGTTGCCGAAGCCTGCGAAGCAATCGTTTCTGTCGACTTCGAGGTCGAAGCGAAATCAGGTATCTCTGGATTCAAGAAAGGGCGGAAAAAAGAGAGAGGTTTCGTCTACAATAATTGAGCTACAGAGTCGGTCGTAAATGAGCCAGCTACGTTAGTGTCCAGATTTAGGGCTTGCAGGGTTTGTAAGCGGACGGACCATCGTCTGCTATTCTGCCAGGATTTCAGGTGCATGACGCCAACAGACCGGGTGAAGCTCGTGCGGCAGTTGAATCTCTGTGACATATGTCTGAACGACCATGGCAACGCAGAGTGCAGGTCCAGAATGCGATGCAACATTGGAGGGTGTACAGAAAGACACAATCCGTTGCTGCATCAGGGGTCCGGAATGATCGTCGTGAACGCCCACATTCGGCAGAGCAGCTGCATGTTGTTCCAGATGCTGCCGGTGACACTGTATTTCCGGGACAAATCCGTGACTAACCTAACATTTCTGGATGAAGGAGCATCAGTTACGATGGTGGAAAAGGCCCTGGCAGACCAACTGGGCGCAGATGGTGTCCGGGAAAAGCTCGAGATCCGGAAGACCGGAAACGTTGCCCGCGTTGAAAAGGACTCGAGGAAAATCAGCCTAAAGATTTCTACAGACGGAGGAACGCAGCAATTACTGATGAATGAAGTGAGAAATTAGCGCTGCCAGAACAATCATTAGATGCTTGGGAGATAGGGCAACGATATGAACACCTCCGAGGTTCACCAGTCGCATCGTACCGAAGAAGCCGACCAAGAACCCTGATCGGATTGAACAACTTACATACGATGGCGCATTGACGCTAGGTTAGGTAAACAGGGAGAACCTGTGGCAGTAAATTCGCCGCTAGGGTGTAGTATATATGGCGTGGA
This sequence comes from Armigeres subalbatus, assembly GCF_024139115.2. Classification (NCBI taxonomy): domain Eukaryota; kingdom Metazoa; phylum Arthropoda; class Insecta; order Diptera; family Culicidae; genus Armigeres; species Armigeres subalbatus. The sequence continues at coordinate 20,438 of NW_026943056.1, forward strand.
GCAAAATCGTCCAATACGCATATGGTCGGACACCACAACGAAAATCGACATGAACAGAACAACCGACAGTACGCGCTGGAAGAATCGATGATCTGCAAACTGAAAGAATCCGCGGAAAACAGAAGAGCCGGGAAATGCTGGCGATGACAACTAGTATTCAAGAAAATTTAGTTAACAGTATGCGCATATGCTTATTGAACTGGATTGAGTAAATGTCATGGTTAATAAAGTAAATAACTATATTTATGACGATGAGAAGGCCTTGGTTGATCTTTGGGTTGAACTCGAGGACGCTTTGGAGTACCTTGAGCATCTCGTATAGTCCAGTATACAGATTTACGCGGAAATATGCATTTTACGTCAAAACTGTACCTGTTTGAAAAAAAAATGCTGTTCCACGATTTTTTTTTTATCTTTGTCTCGTTACTTTGTGGGTTTCGTGGCAGTGCAGCTAGCGACACCAATCGTCTAGACGCATGTGCTAGGGAGTGTGTTGGTTAGATTCCTGCCCCGGTAAGGAGGAATCTTTTCGTGATTGAAAAACTGTCCACTGTTCTGCGTCCTGTACGTTGTCTCCTGCTAGGTGATAAGTGTTCAGTCTGTACGACCTCTGGGCGAAGACGGTGTTCCTGTCTTTTTTTTCAGCCCAAGGCTGGCTTCTACAACATTGTTCGGAATAGTAAAACCATCATAATGATGCTATCAAAAAATAAGATGCTCTATTATATACAAAAATTATTTCACGAAATACTGGCATGTATTGTTCTACAAAGTTGTAACGTAGTTTATTCTAATAAATAAAAAAAAACTTTTTTCGGTAGTCCTTAAGTTGGCTGATTTAGAGCAATTTTACCTAGACCTGGATTTGAGTGTCCCTAAAAAAAGTATGTTTGGTATTTTTTTTTGTTTTCGATTTTTCAAAAAAGTCGTTTTGAGGTGACTTTTAGAGCGCAAAAAAATGCAACTTTTGATGTTTAAACAGGGCCCCTTCTTCTTTTTCTTATTGCCATTACATCCCCCACTGGCACATTGCCGCCTCGCTGCTTAGTGTTCATTCAGCACTTCCACAGTTATTAACCGCGAGGTTCCTAAGCCGAATTACCATTTTTGGATTCGTATATCATGAGGCTAACACGATGATACTTGTATGCCCAGGTAAGTCGAGACAATTTCCAAACCGAAAGTTGCCTAGACCGGCTTCGGGAATCGAACCCTGCCACCCTCTGTGGAAGTGCTTATTGAACACTAAGCTACGAGGCGGCTCTGTCCCAGTGTGGGGATGCAATGCCAATAAGAAAAAGAAGAAGAAGATGTCAGGCAGCATTGTTTGTTACACTGGCGGCTCCGTCTTCGGAGGTAGAGCGGGTGCAAGCGTCTACTCGCGTGGGCTGAGATTGGAACAGTCCCACTCACTGGGTAGACACTGCACTGTCTTTCAAGCGGAAATATTTGCCATTATGTGTGGAGTGATCCGCACTGCAGAAACTCATAATGGGCAAAGTAATATACTTCTGTTCAGATAGCCAAGCAGCTATCAAAGCTGTTGCTTCAGCCTGCTCAAGGTCGAAGTTAGTAATCGCACGTCGAACTCAAATTGAGGAACTGAATTCTGTGAATACGTTACACCTCATATGGGTACCTGGCCATTCTTCCATTGCTGGAAACGAATTGGCTGATGAGTTAGCTTGCACTGGAGCATCACAAGACTTAATTGGTCCTGAGCCAACTATTCCAATATCTAAGTGTTTGGTGAAGCGATTGATTGACTCTTGGGCTTCCACTCAGCACAAACAGTATTGGAGTAGTTTGGAATCATGTCGACAAACAAAATTGTATATCCGAGAGCCATCTCCGGTAGTAGTTAACTATTAAGCTAATCTGCCTAAACAGAATTGCAGTGTCTTAGTCAAGGCCTTGACAGGTCACTGCCGACTCAACTATCACATGGCAAATATTCAACGTATTGAATCATTTGTCTGTGATGGTTATGATTCCGATTATGGAACTTCTTAGCATCTGATATGTAACTGCCCAGTTTATGCGCAACTGCGTTTTCAAATATTTGGTAAGCACTTACTAAGTGAAATTGACTACAGAAACCTGAACCTTGAAAGCTTTTATACGTGTATATATTATATGCCCTCTTCAAGGGTCCCTTTCCCAAACTTTCCATTTTTTCTTACATCCATATTCCTTTTCTTTTTGTTCCCTTCCTTTTCCGTCAGGCGAGGTCACAAATCTTCCAAATTAAGGTGAACGTGCCCCTGGAGCCGACGTTCTGATACCTGATGGTACGATATGCACTTGCTACTCTCATGGCCATCAGCTTAAAGGTGCTATTGAGCCGATTTATTTTTCTCCTCGTGATTACACCAGCCGCCCATATAGGAGCTTCGTATCTGAGTATTGACGTAGATACTTACTGCTACTAATCGCAGAACTGTTTGACATGATTCTGGTCAACGCTGTGATCGCTTTAGTTGCCTTCTCGCAAGCATAATCCACGTGACTATTGAAATTGAGCCGATCGTCAATCATTACCCCAAGATGCTTTACCTCTCGCTTCGAATGGATGATGACTTTGCCGACCGTAATCGGCTGCTGATCATCATCCCCTAGTAGCAAAGTTCTGGCAGATTTGGTTGCAGCAACTCTTATCTAACTCAATTTGGTCGTCTAAGACGAATTAAGTACTGTCCATTAATTCATTTAAGTACTGTCCATTTAATTGGAATTAAATGGACAGTACTTACATTTAATTAGAATTAAATGGACAGTACTTAATTCGTCTAAGACGGTTTAATATATTCCACTAAAAGAGCTTAATATATTTTTCTCAATTTAGGCGCATATGAGTCACAGAAACTCCTCTATAACAAGTGTGGTGTTCGGGTCACTTCAGTTTTGTGATGGGACAATGCCAGCTTTTTCCGCACATTCAGTTTTCGATTATTTCCATCGCCTGCGTTGCTCGTCCTATTCTCGAAGTAACTCTTCAGGATTCTGCTCAGGTATCCTGGAACCCTCACCCTGTATAGGGAGCTGACTTTTGCTTCCAAGCTGGCACTGTTGAACGCATTTTTCACGACTAGGGTATCTCCGGGTGGATTACCCGGCTTCGGCAGCATTACCAACTTTTGCCGCTTCCTTTGTCTATGCACTTCTGCAGTGTGGTGCGAAGCATATCCGGATTTACCTGGATCGCCGTTTTCAAGACCAGATTTCAGACACCGTGTAGTCCCGGGCCCTTATTAGTTTTTAGGCTTTTTGCTGCCGTGACTAGTTCCTCGTTAGTGATACGGGCTTCATATCTACTGGTGTTGGCCTCACCATACGGTGTGGGAGGCCAGAATGATGATTCTTGATGCGGAAACAGTCTTTCGATATTGTAATTGTTAACACCAGCGCACGTTCGTCAAACTTGCCACTAAAGAGACATGCTCATGCAATGGCGAGCATAGAAAAGCTTTCAATTAATAACTGAGGAAATGCTAATAGAAGACTAAATTGAAAAGTTGGTCAAGTTCCAGCTGGAATGTAGAGCCATTGAACAAGAAGAAGACTGGATAATATTGCATCTGTCAACTAAACACACACTGTGGATAAACTACCGATTTTACAACATATGTCTTACCCTCACAAAACCCTCGCAGTTTATAACTGTGAAAATGCTGAATGAACACTTTGCTGCGAGGCGGCAATGTTCCAGTGGGGGATGTAATGCCAAAAAGATGAAGAATAAGATAACTCATCATCTCAATGGGGACCATCGCTATTTATCTGTTTATTTTGACTGTTACGCGTTTCCGAAAGTTACAAAATGAATAGAAACCAAACAAAAGTTAGTTAATTCGAAGTTTGTCAAAAATCTGTCAGATAAGCACAAAAAATCAGAGATTTGAAATGGTGTCGGCACTGTCATAAGAAGAGTTTGGTACAATTCCTTTTAATTCCACCAAATCGTATTACTTTTACATATACGTATTTTGACCTCAACCTCAAGGTTGTCTTCAGTGTCTCGTACTTGACTCGACTCGTACTCGTACGACTCGTAGTCAAGTACGAGACACTGAAAATGACGTTACAAATGGAATTGTACTAAACTCGTCTTATGACAGCGAAAACATTCCACTAAAAAAGAGCTAATTAATTTTCTTGAATGGTGTCGCTTTAATCCACAAT